>NW_006408942.1:55983-57339 GCF_000296735.1 Chrysochloris asiatica | reverse complement strand
GCCATCTTGTTTGTTCTAGGATTTTCATTTTTAAAAAGACAAAATGCACCTTTTAGTACCATTTTTGTGGTTTTCTGTGAAATGTTTCAGGGCTTAAGAAATTTATTCTTACTATTGGGATCATCAAGGAGCTCTAGAGTAGCGTAGTGGTTACGAATCGTTCTGTGAACCGCAAGGTCAGCAGTTCGAAACTACCAGCTGTTCCGCGGGAGAAAGGTAATGCTTTCTGCCCCCGTAAAGATTTACAGCCTTGGAAACCCTATTGTTGTTGTGTGCCGTGGAGTCGGTTCCGTCTCATAGTGACCCTGCACAGGGTTTCCGAGGCTGTATATCTTTACGGGAACAGAAAGCCTCATCTTTCTCCTGTGGGACAGCTGGTAGTTTCAAACTGCTGACCTTGTGGTTTGCAGCCCGATGCGTAACCACTACGCTAAACCCTGTACAGGGTCACTATTAGTCTGAACCGACTCCACGGCACATAGCCACCATTGGGACCATCATTAAAATGTTAAAGTCTTAATTATGAAGTCCGTTTAGAAATGCTCTGACTTTAGTATTTTGGAAGATGACTGGATTCTTTGTTTGTAATGCTCAGCTCAGACCCGAGAAGCAACTTGGATGTCTGCAGTTTTGTTACAGACATGCAAAGAGGCAGAAGGTCCAGCCCTGGTCATTTGTGTGCTGTTTGGATCAGTTGGTCTGGAATCCTGAGGGTTAATTGCCACTTAGCTAGGATTGGGGTCCTGCTAGGTGCTGGAGAACACAGCTCCTGAAACAGGAGAATTAGCATTTTAATGTAAACAACTTTAGTTTGTAATTCAGGTTTTGGAAGGATAGCCTGTAGCCTTGTTGCTGCCCCTGGGGTTTCCACGCTTGTAAATACACACTGACTCATCTTTCTCCCAATGGAGTGGCTGGTCGGCTCCAGTCTCCGACCTTTCAGTTGGTAGCCAAGCGCTTAACCACTGTGCCACTGGGGCATCTTGGTAAGATGCTCCCTTCCACCAAAGCCCCAAGACTCCAGCCCACTTCCAGTGAGTCAATTTCACCTCATAGTGACCTTTTGGGACAAAGGAGAATTTCTCTGCGGGTTCTGAGACTGCCCGTCTTTACGGGACCAGCCTATTTGTCTCCCATGGAGAGGCTGGTGGGTTTGAACCGCTGGCCTTGGTTTCACCCACGGTGCCACCAGGGATCCTTTTTCCTGGCAGGTCCCTGTGTTCCTGCGATGCCGTGTGCTTCCAGCAGGGGGCAGCAGGGGCCTCACACAAGTAGGTGTGTCTGCTGTTGCTTCTAAGGGGCCTTGATTTAGGGTCATCTTAACAACAACCGACAAGGAGCTCTGGTAGCGTAGTG
>NW_006408942.1:54049-55224 GCF_000296735.1 Chrysochloris asiatica | reverse complement strand
TACAGCTCAGTGACTTTGATTGTTCCTTCTGTACCCCCATCCCCCCAGCAGTAAGCCCTATGGTACGTTGGTGTGCCCAGAGAAGGGGGCAGTGGGGTGCACGAGACACCAGCCCTTAGTCTGAGGGCCCCCCTTGCAGTTTTTTATGCTGGTGGGCCTAGAGCGGGTGCGAGCCCAGGTGGTGTCCCTCTGTCTGTCTGTCAGGAGGCCTGGTTTCTCAGGTGGAGGCCTCCTGCTCACTGACCAGGTGTTGCCTCACGGGGGCACAAGGTACCAACTCTGTCACTCACTGTCTGGCTGGGTCACACACTGCTCTCTTAGGGACAGGCCCATGCTCTGGGCTCATGTCCGATGGGCCAGTCCAGGTGTGGGTCCAGTGCCCTAGGGTTGAGGGGCCACCTGTGGGCCTGGTAAACCCCGCCCTGGGCTGCAGAGCCGCTGCATTTAACAGTGGTGGCTCCGTGGTAGAGCCCCACGATGTGTGGGAGACGTAGGTTCCGTTCCCAGCCCGTACACCTCACCCACAGCCTGTGGAGGCCTGTTTGTGGTGGAGACAGACTGGGAAGATGGGCCTGCAGATCTCCTGGACATGGACAGTGGAGGCCCGATGGCGCTGTGCGCAGGATGGCCGCCGGTCAGCGACTGACTCCCTGTTGGCAACACCCTGAGAACAGACACCAAGTGGACTGACCACACGGTGGGGTCTCTTCTGGCCATAAAGAGAAACGAGGCTTGATGCCTGCACCTCGTGAGTGAAAGAAGCCCATCACGGGAGGACAGAGGACAGGTGCTGTGTGGTCACATTGATGGGAAGTGTCCAGAGCAGACAGCTTCCCGGAAACAGCAGGTGATGGCTGCCCAGGCGAGGGAAGAGCGTGTGTGGGGAGCGGCTGCTAATAGGCACGGGGTAGCTTCTTGGGGTGAGGAAACTGTTAGGGAATTAGATAGAGGTGGAAGTTTGAATCCACTTAGCAGTGCTGCGGAAGAAATGCTGGGAACCTGCTGAAAAAATCAGGTCCTTTCATCTGTCGATGGGCTTCTGACTCGACGTTTGTGTGTGTTGTGAACACTGCTGTCCAGGGGGACCCTAACAAAATGTCACAAGTTGGGGGTTTTACAGAACAGAAATGTATGGCCTCCCAGTTCCCGGGGCTCCCGGTGACCTTCGATAATCC
>NW_006408942.1:47391-53803 GCF_000296735.1 Chrysochloris asiatica | reverse complement strand
GACCCATAGCGACCCTGTATAGGGTTTCTGAGGAGCAGCTGGTGAGCTTGAACTGCCAACCTTGCAGTTCAAACGGCTTTGCAGTCTGGCGCATTAACTCACAGCGCCACACCAGGACCTGATGCGTAGTTTGTGTCAGTTAGACACGTAATTTCACTTTTAGGTCTATCTTCACTTAAATCATTATTTAGTGCCCCGTCAGCAAATGAAGGTCCTGAAAGCTTTGCTCCATTCACATCATGAAGGTCGAGTCAGCTCTGAGGAGACAGCTCGTCCCCAGTGCACTTTGGGTGCCATCCAACCTGAGGGACCATCTTCCGGTACTAGATCTGAAGTGTTCCGCTGCTGTTCGTAAGGTTCTGAGTGGCTAACCTTTCAGAATGGCCCTCCTAATGAATCTGTCATAGTCTGGAACCTGGTGACACCTGTCCACCACAGCTGTCGCTTCCAGCAACACGCAGCACGACAAACTGACAGATGAATGGTGGTCGTCTGCCTAGAAGTTTAGCAATTGTATTGATCTTTTCAAAGACCCAGCTTCTGAATTCACTGATTTTAAATTTTCTTATTATTGCCTGCTTCAGTTTTACAGATGTCTGCTCTAAGTTGGATCACCTCTTTTGTTTGACATATTATGGATTCAATTTTCTGTTATTTTTTTGAGTTCGGTAAGATAGATTTCTGTTGTGACGCTGTAGGATA
Source organism: Chrysochloris asiatica (assembly GCF_000296735.1). NCBI lineage: Eukaryota > Metazoa > Chordata > Mammalia > Afrosoricida > Chrysochloridae > Chrysochloris > Chrysochloris asiatica. The sequence continues at coordinate 53,101 of NW_006408942.1, read as the reverse complement.
CGTGCCGGACTGCAAGGTCAGTTTGAACCACAAGGTTGGGTGTTCAAACTCATCAACCGCTCCTTGGAAACCCTATATTGGGTCACTGTGAGTCAGAACCCACTGTACTGCTAACCATAAGGTCAGCAGTGAAGCCCACCAGCTGCTCCTGGGAAACCCTACACAGGGTCGCTATGAGTCAGAACCGACTCCAAGGCACTTACCACCACCACCAAGATAGAAGTTTAGATTACTGAGCTTAGATCTCATCTTTTCTAATATATTCATTTAGTGCTATAGATTTCCCTGTAAGCACAGCTTTGGTAGCATCTTACAAGTTTTAATACATTGTATGTTCATTGTTTAAAAATGGTTTTATTGTGAATTGAGTGAAAGTTTACAGAGAAGATGACCAGTTTTACATTCAATGCATATTCATCTTATTTTACTTAATAATACTTAAAAATTCTTTGGCGATTTCTTTGACCCAAGTGTGTGGTACATTCTCCAAATATTTGGAGGTTTTTCCAGCCTGCTCTCTAGTTTAATTCTGTCATGGCCAGCATACATATGTTGTATGATTTCTGTTCTTTCAAGTTCACTGAGGTATGGTTTATGACCCACAGTGTGGTCTCTCTTTGCGAAGCCCCTTGCCGTGGGGGGAGTACACACTATGCTGCAAACGTCAGCTGTTGGGGTTCAGTGCTGTCGAGTTGGTGCCAACTCGTAGCAACCCTGTGTGGAGTTCCCCAGGCTTTTCAAAGTCTTTGCAGGGGCAGAAAGCCTCATCATTCTCCTGCGGAGCAACGGGTGGACCCGAGCTGCCAACCTTGCGATTTGTAGCCAAGTGCTTATCTTTTTTAAAAAAGCTTTTAATTGTGAATTGAGTGAAGGTTTACAGATCTGATCATCAGTTTTGCATCCAGCAAACCCTGTATTTATTTCATCTCAATGATTGCAGCCTTCTCCGGACAGCAGTAGTGAGCTTGCTTCCTCCTTGGGGCTCCTGCTAACATCCCACCCTCCTTCCCTTCCCTTGTCAACTTTGTCCTTTAGACCGTTCCGTGGTGAGCACACCTGACTAGTCTTGTTCTTCTGTATACCTATCTCCTGCTTGGCTCACAGCTGGGCCATGAGGGTATGCTGTGCTCCAGACCTGAAGGGTGCTTGAGGTCCATGGTCTCGGGTTCCTTCCGTCTCCTTCTGACTTGTAAGCTTGTTTTTTGTTTTTAAATACTTTTGAGTTTTGTTCCACAGTTTCTTCTACTTTATCTGGGACTTTTTAATGTGATTCCTTTCAGAGCCATTGGTAGTGGTAGTTGGGCACCATGTATCTAGTTCTGGTCTCAGAGTCGTGGAGATGGATGTTCACCTGCCCCACTGGTCCACTGGGCTAGCTGATTCCAAGCATCTTCAGTTTTCACCACTCTTCTGGCTTCTGCACATAGAGAAACCAAGAGTTACTATGCCTTAGATGGCGGCTCAGGACCTTTTCAGATCCCAGTCGGTGCTCACCAAAGTAGGCTAGAGAGCATTGTCTTTGTGGACAGTGTTATGCAGATATGGACCATGATGTCCCTTGAGACTATGGTGGACCCCCAGACCCAGGAAGTCATTGCCGTAAGATGTTTGCTTCTATCTAAGCTGTTTTCTTTGTTTTCATCCCTGTGTGCTCCACCACATTCATTCATGGGTGTGTTTGCGTCAAAGGTATTCACAAACGCTCTCTCAAACCCTTACACATATGTGGGTCTCCTCCCACTCTCCCTCTCGTTCAGCCTGTGTGTCTGTCCATGTGTCTACCCATAGATACTGTTGTTCTAGGGTTGTGTATACAACACGATTTACCCGTGTCCTCTTTAACCCCTGTCTTTACCTGTCTTCATCAGTCTTCTGCCAGCTGCTCTCTTCTGGAGCCGCCATGCTCCCATAAATGTAATTAGGTCTGAGTGATGATGCCGTTCAGTTCACTCTGCCCTCCCTGTTTGTGGGTCTGTCAGCGAGGGATGGGGCACTGAAGCCTCGCGCCATGACAGTGGACTCCTCTTTTTCTCCCTGTGGTTCTGTCCATTACTACCTCGTGTCGTTTGGGGTGTTGTTGTTAGGTACATGTGTGTTCAGTATTGTTATGTCTTCTTGGAGCATGGAGACTTCACACTGTGGTGGTGACCATTTCTCTCCACAGATGCTGCAGTTGGAGAAGAAGCTTGAGCTTGAACTTCAGGATGATGCCAGAGTCATTGCTTGCCGCTTCCCCTTCCCACACTGGACCCCAGATCACGTCACTGGAGAGGGGACAGACACTGTGTGGGCATATGACATGAGCACGTTTAGAGCAAGTGTGAGAGGATCCCCAGTGGCCATGCCGTGTCAGCCTCGGTGAAGTGCCTGCTCCCTGAAGTGCTGACTTCTCATCTGCAGCGTCTGAGACCACGTCCTTGACGCCTGACTCCTAAGGGCGATGCGCAGAGCCATTCACCTGAACAGACTGAAGTGAGGAGAGATGGTGACTCTTCATGCAGCTCAGGATGCTGCCGTGGGAAACTTCAGTAGCTCCTCACACCATGGAGATGAAGGCCGCTTTCCAAAGACGATACACAGTAGCACATGCTTACCATTTCCTACAGAAATAAAGTCTCCATTCTGAAATTTCTCTTTGTATTTCAAGAAAAAATTAATTTTCCAGAGGATTTAGAGGAGAATTTGTTTTATAACATGTAATTGTATCAAATCTAAGATGTATGTGCACATATGTGTATGTGTGTGTATACGCTTTAGCATTTCTGGAATTGGGGTGCATCTTCCAGCTGACAAGGAACAGTGAGTTAAGCATTGGGTTGTTAATAGAAAGGTCAGTGGGTTGAATCCACCAGCCGTTCTGTAGAAGGATGAGGCTGTGTGTTCCCTTAAAGATTTACAGCATTGGAACCCCTTTGGGACACTTGTACTCAGTCCTAAAGAGTCACTAGGAGTTGGAACCAAGCTGCTGGCAGTGGGTTTGGGTTTTGACATTTTGCAGCTGAGTGGGCAGAGGCCTTCACAATTTTAATTGGTGGTGTACATCTTGATGTAGTTGTGTCACCTCCGGTTGGTAGCGTGTTTGATTTCTGAGGACAGTGGTTAGGTGAAGATGATGTGGAGGTGTTCGAGAAGGTCCAGGAGCGATTTCATAGTGAAATACACAGTCACGCCCAGGTGACCTCAGCCTGGTGACTGGGATTTGTGCTGGGTCCCCTGAGAGGTCTTGTCGTCAGGATAGTGAGGCATCCAACAGGTTGGGGGCCAAGGTGTAGAAGGCACCACCCACAGTCTGTGGTCCTGAGTGGACAATTATCATCGCGGAAGCTGTGGATTATTCCCACTCGCTCCTTCTTATCTTTCGAAGGCAGCCATTTACTTACTATATTATCTTGTTTATGAGAAGAGGCTTGGCTAATTTAGATAAAAGTGAAGGGATGGGAGGAGACAGATTTCAGATATCTGACAATTAATAGTGAGTGGCGGCTCGAATAATAATCCCTGCTTATCACAGTGGTGACCTCCAGTCCCAGCTGAAATACCAGGCTATCCCCACGGAGCACTGATAATGGTAAGCGACACACATCTTCCCCTGAACTGATCACAATAGCATCATTCTGGTCATTTCCATGGAAACAGGAAGCGACTGTGGACCCACCCGTGCACTCGGCGAACATTGCGGGTCTCCCTGTGGCGCACAGTTCTACCCTGACACACATGGGCCGCCAGGAGTTGGAGCCGAGTCAGTGGCAACTAGAAGATCAACTAAGAAGCTCAGTGGGTGGACATGCCAGGCCCTCCCCTCATGGAATTTATCTTCTAGAAGGGGTGACAGATGGACAGGCAGATGTTCTCTGGCAGAAATGACAGCAGCTCTGGGAGGCAGGGCGAAGGCTGGGCTGTGGTCCATCCCAGTTCCCTTCCCAGCAGCCCCTGGTTAGCTCCTGACCTCCTAGAGAATGGATTCTCCCCATGGTGTGCAGTTTGGTGGAAGGACAGTTCTTCGAGGATATCGAGTCATCGATAAAGAAGACCACTGGCCACATGGATTGATACAGTGGCAGCAGCAATGCACTGAACCATGGCACTGATTGTGAGGAAGGCAGGCCCAAGTTCTGTTTTCTGTGAGATTGCTGAATGACCATTCTCCTCATGTTTGAGTGTTGGATGCTAAAACAGGGCTTCAGCAACATCGGCAATTGGGCAGAATCAAGACCACAAAGACAGCATGTGACGTGACTTGAAGCGACTCACCAGACAGAAAAGCACACTTCTTAGCTTAGACAGGAACGTGGGAACCGAGGAAGATTCCTCCTCAGACACGAGGGAGATGGTCACTCAGACACGAGGAGAATGGTCACTCAGACACAAGGGAGATGGTCAGACACGAGGGAGATGGTCATTCAGACACGAGGCAGATGGTCAGTCAGACATGAGGGAGATGGTCAGTGAGACACAGGGAAATGGTCACTTAGACACAAGGCAGACGGTCACTCACGAGGGAGGTGGTCAGTGAGACACAGGGAAATGGTCACGCAGACACAAGGGAGATGGTCAGTGAGACAAGAAGGAGATGGTCAGTGAGACACAAGGGAGATGGTCACTCAGACACGAGGGAGATGGTCACTCAGACATGAGGGAGATGGTCAGTGAGACACGAGGGAGACTGTCACCCAGACACGAGGGAGACGGCTCCTCAGACATGAGGGAGACAGTCAGACACAAGGGAGACAGTCAGACATGAGGGAGACAGTTAGTCAGACACGAGGAGAACAGTCACTGGGACACGAGGGAGACAGCTCCTCAGAAATGAGTCCTTCATCAGCCCCTGGGCAGGCAGGACAGCCAGGTCAGGAGTAGGCCTGTGAATTCTCCTCCAGCACCTCAGATGGTCCCCCTTCACCACGTCTTCCTCTGCCTCAGGAAGGGAGGGAGTGGGTGTTCCAGGAGGGTGTCCAATGAGCCTCATGCTGGCAGGAGCTGGCTAGGGGCCTCAGGGAGACCAGCTCCACACTGCAGACCGCCTGGAGGGAGCCTGCTTTCCCTCCTTCCAGCTCAGATGTGGCTTGTCCCCAAGGTGACACGGTTTAAGACGTGGGAAAGGTGCCGAGGCAGCAGCCTTGACAAAGGCGGGGCGGGGTCTGGGGCACAACAGAGGGGTCTCCAGGTTTGTGTGGGTGGGAGCAGTAGCAGAGGAAGCTGGCAGGCAGTTCAAACATCTGGAGGGTTGCCGGCAGAGGAAGGAGGCAGAGCAATGGCGATGTTGCCCTGTGCTGGGGTCCTCCTCCTCAGGGGCGCGTCTCCATTCTAGACCCTCTGGGGAGTCTCTGTGCCGGATGAGTCAGTCGGTCACAGGGGTTCAGGGGCTTTATTCCACCTGACACCTCTGAGATTAGTTCTGTGTGGCTGGCTGATCGGGGGAGGGCAATGGAAACGAAGCTCATTCAGTGTCCAGTGTGGTTTCAATGAAGCTGTCTGCATGTGGCCACTGGGCGGGGTGTTGTAGAAGGATTTGCTAACTGCAGTCAAATCCTGGAGACAACCTGAAAGACTGAGATTTCCCCACCAGGGCCTCTCAGTCAGTCCTCCATTTGTCTGTGAAATGCAAAGTCAACTTCAGTGGCCAAGGTGTCCCATGAAACTCCTACAAAGCTTAACACCCCAGAAAACACAGGCCCACTACCATCAGCTTGATTTGACTTATATATAGTGA
>NW_006408942.1:6400-15744 GCF_000296735.1 Chrysochloris asiatica | reverse complement strand
GGAGGGACCAGTCACAGAAGAAGGCTATCATGTTTGATATAGTGGAGGGTCAGAGAAAAAGAGGAAGACCCCTAACGAGATGGATTTGCAAAGTGGCAGCATCAATGGGCTCAAATGTAGCGACGATTGTGAGGTTGGCTCAGAGCCAAGCAGTTTTTCGTTCTGTTGTGCTCTGAGTCGATACCGACTCGATGGCACCCGATAACATAACAACAGTCTTGTGGTTAGCAGTCCAGTGCATAAATGATTGGTTGGTTGCAAAATTTATAACTTTGCCAAACCAAATGATTGCTCAGTTCTCTCGCTAGTGATTAAAGTCTTTGGTTGAACAGGTTGTTGTTGTTGTTGTTGGTACTAGCTCAGTTCTCTCGCTAGTGATTAAAGTCTTTGGTTGAACAGATTCATTCGTTCAGTAGACACTTATGGGGCATCTTTTGTGGACTAAATGTAGAACTGAAGTCTTGGCATGAGGATCATGTTCCAGTTTGCTGCTCCTGAAGGAACTTTCTACCGAATGTTCTTGTTTGTTAGATACAGGTCAAAGTGGAAAGTTCTGATCCTTGTGGTTTCATTCATTCGATAATACAACGTTTTTATTATTTTTTTGTAACCATGATTCTAATTTGCCCTATCTTGTCATTGGAGATTTGATTATTTATTTCTTTTTGAAAAAGAGACTACTGATTTACCTAACTGACAATGTTGTTGTTGTTGTCAGGTGCCATTGAGTCGGAACCGACTCATAGTGACCCCATGCACAGCAGAACGAAACAATGTCCGATCCTGGGCCAACCTCACTACCGCTGCCACACTTGAGTCTATCAATGATGCCACCTGGCTGATCCATCTCGTTGGGGGTCTTCCTCTTTTTCTCTGACTCTCCACTCTACCCAGCATGACATCCTTCTCCAGTGACTGTTCCCTCTGGACAATATGTCCAAAGTGTGAGAGACAAAGCTTAGACATCCTGGCCTCCAAGGAGCACTCTGGCTGCCCTTCTTCCAAAACAGATCTATTGGTTCTTTTGGCAGTCCATGGCACTTTCAGTATTCTCCTCCAACACCACAACTCAAAGGCATCAATTCTTCTATGATCTTCCTTATTCACTGTCCAGCTCTTGCATCCATATGAGGTTATTGAAAATGACCCATGACTTGGGTCAGGCCCATCTTAGTCCTCAAGCTGACATCTCTGCTCTTCAACACTTTAAAAAGTTCCTGTGCAGCAGATTTGCCCAATGCAATACTGACAATATCTAAGGCAAAAGAATATGTAAGATATATATATATATATCCTTTGGAGCCTATTATATCTGATATTTTTTTCTTTTAATATGAAATAATTAACATTAATAATAATTATATTTAACAAGTGTAATTTGTTCTCTGGACTTGAATTACTAGACCTTTTTTAATTTTTTATTTGAGAGAATCATTATCACCATGGATCAAAACTGATGAGTGTGAAAATAAGAGCCTAAGAAAATTTAATTAATCGATAATTTGATAGCTTCCTCTGGTTCACTTTATTGGTGCCTCTCCTTGACACAAAGCTACAAAGAGTGTTCTTAGATGAATGCACCTTCATATATTTTAAAAAACCATCTGATTTCTAAAAAGTTTCACTTTAATAACCTCAGTTCCGAGAATTGGAAGAATTCCTTAGTCTGAAGGATATTCTTAGGGGTGGAAAGAAAGGAAATTGTGTCCTGCAAAGCAAATGAAAGTCTCCAAGTAAAAAACGGGAAACAAGATGAATCGCCAGTCACTTTCCAAGGTCTCATTCTTCGCTTTTCTCCTTTTGGTCGACATATTCCGTGAAGGATCATGATTTTATACAATTAATTCCATGATTATAGGTAGTGAAAAAAAGAGGTTATTAAAACTCGTGAGATTTCTAAGTTGTAGTAAAACCATTAAGAAGGAACTAATGTGATAATAAAACGAAAAGCAATTCAAAACTTATCAGCCTAATAAAGAATATTGCCAAATATCTTACAGTAATAAAAACCTCTGAGAATGAAGCAAAGAAAAAAAAAACTCCGCTAACTCAAACGAACAATGTGTTATGATGAGCTTGACCCTCGTTAATTCAGCCATGATATCACAAAGAGGACATTTAATTACTGAGTGATTTGTGATTGAATCCAAGGGAGCCAAATTGAGGGATTCTAAGCCACACTTCTCACACTATGTGTTACCACCAGGCCTGCCTACTCTTGGGAGCTCATGTGTCTTCTCTGTGACCCAGTTAGGAGATAGACCTTCCTTTGCCAGGGAGCGCCCTGAAGCCACACCATTCTACCAAGAAGCTGGAAGCATTCCAGCCCTATCATATGGTACACAGGTCCCCTGTCATCCATTCCTGAAGGGCAGAGACAGTCAACCCTGGGACACCAACTTTTTTTTTTTTTTAAAGTTTTTATTGTTAGGTTTACATGGGAGAACATCAGCTTTACACTGATCCTATGGTATTTCATTTCATTGCAATGATTATAATCCCCTCCATGCATCATCAAACAACCAAAGGGTACACCACACAGGCCCATTCCCTGGCCATCAGCACACAGTCCTTCTCCCTCCCTGAGTTCGGTGTCCCCAGCCACTCCATCTGTCCACGTCATCGTCTCTGTCTCCATCCCTGCCATCACTGCCTCTCTGATGGTCCCAGGGACCTCTGCTACTGGGCTGCAAAATCAACCACTCTCCTCCTTTTGTCAAAAACCATCTACCCCTATATTTCCTACCCTCATAGTCAGTCCTGATGGCAGTTATTCACTATTGTACCACAAGAGTCTTATCCCCATTTCCTTTCATCAGCCTGGTCCCAGCAGATTGGAAATCATTCAGCGGAGATTCTACCTTCCCCCGCCCCATCTGGAACTAGGCTCCCTCTGGAAAGCTTGTAAACCAGTCACTTCTTTTGTTTTCTTCACCACAAGATTCCTCCTGGAATCTTGAAGTTACTGCTGACTGCCGTTGACATGGAGTTACGATCTTTGGGGCTGTCTCCCTAGGATTTCCTGTGATTGTGACCTTTTGAAAGTGGATCCCAAGGCTTTTTTTCTGACCTGATTGGACTTGGAAGTGCAACCTTTTGTTAGTAGCTGAGTACTTTGCTGTGTGTACCACCCAGGAATTCTGACTGCCCAACAGAACCTTTGCATCTCACTGTTTTGGACTCCCTTCTCCCAGTAACCATGCATATAAAGGCAAGTTCTCTCTTAATAATCTCTAGTAGTGACAAATCTGGAGTGGCCCTCAGGATACTTTTGTCCAGCTCCCACATGGTAGATAAGAGACAACGGAGAGATAGCTGAGGTTCTACAAGAACACAGTGGCTGAGCTGGGAAAGAAATGCTGACGTCCTTTACTAGAGTCCTCCTGTTGTTGTTGTTGTTGTTGTTGTTGTTGTTAGGTACTATCAAGTCGGTTCTGACTTATGGTGACCCTATGCACAACAGGACAAAACATTGCTCAGTTCTGCGCCATCCTTACAACTGCTGTTACGTTTGAGTCCATTGGTGCTGCCATTGTGCCAATCCATCTCTTTGGGGGTCTTCCTCTTTCTCACTAACCCTCCACCTTACAAGCATGATGTCCTTCTCCAGGGACTGGTCCCTCCTGATGACCTGTCTGAAGTAGTAAGAGAGATGAAGTCTGACCAGCCTTGCTTCAGAGGAGCATTCTGGCTGTACTTCTTATACGACAGGTTTGCATGGTCTAAATTCTTTGGCCTTGCTGAATGCCTGATTAATTAATTTACATTAGACTATCTGGAGTCCTGGGGTGGTGCTGTGGGTTAATGCGCCAGACTTCAAAGCCATTTGAACTGCAAGTTTGGCGGTTCAAGCTCACCAGCTGCTCCTGGGAAACCCTATACAGGGTCGCTGTGGGTTAGAATCTACTCGATGGCACTTACCAACAACAGGCATTTACGTGGGGGCTTTTTTGGTCATTCAGTGGCAGACCTGCCAGTATACTTCATGTCCAGCCACCACCAGTCTGCAATCGAGCCTTGTGCGTTACCTCCAGGAAAAAAGGTTTGGAGATCTACTTCTGAAAACCTGTCATTGAAAGCCCTATGGACCACAATGGCCTGAGTCATAGCTCTTCTGTTCAGCTTCTCATGGGGTCACTACGAGTCAGGAGCCAATTAGATAGCAGCTAACAATAGCAAGAAGCTGCTAATAGCCACGACTGCTCCGCTGTCAGGGTTTTGCAGAGAAACACAAAGTCACAGGGAGGATGTATGTGACATGTCTTCTTGGAGCAGAGCTCGAACTGTTCTGGGAAAGATGAAATATTGTGGTGGCTTCAAGGAGCTCTGGTAGCGTAGTGGTTACGAATCGGGCTGTGAACCTCAGGGTCAGCAGTTCAAAACTACCAGCTGTTCCGCTGGAGAAAGATGAGGCTTTCTGCTCTCGTAAAGATTTACAGCCTCGGAACCCCTGCACAGGGTCGTTATGAGTCGGAACCGATTCCACGGCACGTAACAACAACAATTGAGTCCCTCAGCTGCAGTCAGCCTTCCACCTTTGGCTGACACTGAGACCTGTTTTGCCAGCTGCTTCTTTCAGACTTTGCCAAGTAGGGACACTAAAGGGCCCGCACATATGAGAGGAGGACATGGGACCAATGCTTCCTGTTTCTGGTTCTGGTCAAGAAACCAGGGATGTTCCCGTGATAGTGGGTGCTTCCAGCTTGCAGTCTTTCCCACGTCATCCGTAGCCCCAGCACGCAGGTCTCGGTCCCAGGGGCCCCCTCCTTTGTGCTTCTAGGGTTTCATGAACTGAGCTGATTCCTTGTTTCCCAGGCCTAGTGTGGTCACGGCTTTCTGCATCATCACCTCTGTGGAACCAAGGTGTGACCTTGCACTTTTTTAGGTCACCAATGCTAGGTGGGAGTCCTGATGGGTGCCGTAGGATAAGCACTTACCACAACATTGGTCTGGAATGCAAGGTCAGTGGTTCAAACTCACCAGCAGTTCCTTGGAAACCCTATCCAGGGTGGCTATGGGTTGGAACTGACCCAATGGCACTTAACAACATCAATGCTTGGTGATCATCTTTTTATATTAAATTTTCATCCTTGGTGTCAGGGATTGAATCACATACCCCCAAATATGTGTCAACTTAGCTCACGATTCCCAGTATTACCTGGTTGTCTTCCAGGTTGAGACCTGACCTCTAACGTCTCTGTGGAGTCCTGGCATGACACTGCACAATAAGCACTGGACTGCTAGTCACAAGGTCGGCAGTTCAAATCCACTGGAATCGCTATACTGGGTGCTATGAGTCAGAACTGACTTCATGGAACTTAACAACAATAGCAATGGTTCTGTGGGTCAGGTGTTGGACTGCTAACTGCAAGGTCAGTTGTTCAAACCCATCAGCCTCCCTGCGAGAGAGTCCATACAGACTGACCGTCTCAGAAACTCTCTGTAGGGTCACTATGAGTTGAAATTGACTGCAGGGCAGTGGGTCTGATCTCATTTGGTTTGATTTTCTGGTTGTGTTAGAGGCAGGACTGGGCCAAGTGATTGAGGATTTAGTTCTGTCTGTGTGTCGCTGAGGCCATGTTATGGGGAGTGTGTCTCGATTGAGTCACAACCCTTCAGCACCACGTGAGAGATAGCAGCAGAGAGAAGTGAGCAGAGAAGCGGGTGGACCTCAGCACCAGGAGAACAGAAGAGCCAGCAGGCACGTGCATCCTTCGGAACTGGGCTGCCAGAGCTGGGAAACTCAGGCCCAGAACTGACAGAGAAAGTCCTCCCCTGGAGCTGGCACCCCGAATTCAGACTTCTAGCACCCTAAACCATGAGGGAATAAACTATCAAAGCCCCCCGTGTGGTGGGAGAACTAAGGCACGTAGTTTCTGTTTCTGACCAGACCCTGACTCCGTATTTACTGTTAAGTTAGCACAGTCCGCAATATCTTACAATTGTTGTTGTTAAGTGCTGTCCAGTCGGTTCTGACTCATAGTGACCCTTTTTAATGTTTTCAAGGAGCAGCTTATGGGTTTGAACTGCCGACCTTGTGGTTCACAGTCCAGTGCTGATCCTACAGTGCAGTCCTCAATATCTTACAGAGGAGAACACAAAACTTACGTACATGTGATAGATAAAGCAGAACTTCTTCAGAGGCATTTTACACCACTTCTCTGGAGGACCCTTTCTGGATCTCGCTGAGGTTCTGCTTGTGGGAAATTCTGAGAAACACAGTGTCTTTGTTTTCTAGTGCTTCTGAAACAGAAATGGCACAAGTGGGGGACTTTGAAAATCAGAAATGTATTTTCTCATAATTTAGGAGGCGAAAAGTCTGGATTCAGGCACCTGCTCCGAGGGAAGGATCTTTCTCTCTTGGTTCTGGGTAGGTGGGTCCTGGTCTCATCCTTGGGTCCTTGGCATGTGTCTTCCCTTGTTTGCGCATCCCTGAGTCTGTACTGCTCCGTATAACTCAACAGTGATTTGGTTTAGGGCACATTCTACACTGATATGGCCTAACTTATACAACAAAGAAAGCCCCATATAGTAATGACATCCGCATGTACAGAGTTTGGATTCCAACATTGATAATTTTCTGGGATATCATTCAGTCCATAACAGACAGAATTAATGGATTATTCCCAAAGGCATATTAATGCAAAGGCAGGGGAAACTTCAGAGACCAATGTCTTTAGTTAAAGAGATGAAGATGGAGGTGTGGTTGGGAGAATAACTTTTTAGAAGCTTGCCACAACTATTTCTGATATGCTTACTTGTGTCTTATTGATGATACGAAGACATTCGACTGTGTGGATCATAACAAACTACAATAACATTGTGAAGAATGGGTGTTCCAGAACACTTACTTGTACTCATGTGAAACCTGTACGAGGGGATACTTTGTAGTTTAACATGTGGGCTGTAGTCTTTCACCATACTTCTTCAACCTGTATGCTGAGCACATAATCTGAGAAGTTGGGTTCTATGAAGAAGAACATGACATCAGAATTGGAGGAAGATTCATTAACAACCTGTGATATGCAGCTGATACAACCTTGCTTGCTGGCAGCAAAGAGGACTTGAGGCACCTTCTGATGAAGATGAAAGAATATAACCTTCAGTATGGACTACACTTCAACATAAAGGAAACAAAAATACTCAAAAAATAAATGCTCAATGAAGAAAAGACTGATGTTGTCAAGGATATCATTTTATTTGGATCCACAATCAATGCTCATGGAAGCAGCAGTGAAGAAATCAAACAACGTATTGAATTGGTCAAATCCGCTTCACAAGACCTCTTTAAAGTGTTCAAGAGCAAAGGTGTTAGTTTGAGGACTGAGGTGCATGTGATCCAGGCCACGGTATTTTCAATAGCCTCACATGCATGGGCAAGTTGGACAACGAATGAGGAAGACAGTAGATGAATTGATGCATTTGAGTTATGGTGTTAGAGGAATACATTAAACGGACCACAGACTGCCAAAACAAACCAATCTGTGTTGGAAGAAGTACAGCCAGAGTGCTCCTTAGAAGCCATACTTCGAACATATTATCAGGAAGGACCAGTCCCTGGAGAAGCACATCATGCTTGGTAAAGTGGAGGGTCAACAAAAAAGATGAAGACCCCAAATAGATGGATAGAGGAAGACCCCAAACATAACAATTGCAAGGATGGCTCAGGCTTGGGCAGCGTTTTGTTCTGGTGTGCACAGAAACAGCAAAAAACCACCAAACAAATATTAGCTATATGCAAATCAGATTCTATCTTCAGAAATTCAAAGTGTGTGGCTTTCCAGGATGCTATTCATCACTTAAATAATCATCAGAAAACGGCAACGGATTGGGTTCAGAAGCACCATTGTCCGGGGACTCACAGATAAAATTCAAGCTGGCCGCCCCATGTGGACTGGGTGTTCATGCATGCATCAGAGCTTTAACCAGCCCTTGGAGATGGCTCAAGTCACTACTTATCTTCTGAGCCAGCTGTGGTTCATTCTGTTCATTGATCAGTGAAGCTGCTTCGTGTCGGAACAACCCCGCATATGCTCGGCAGGCTGACTGAATGTTGTTCTCAACTCCCAGAGATGGCATAGCCTGGAGCACTACCCTTCGTGAGCCAGCCCCCAACATTCCTCTCACAGTAAATGAGGTAAGGGAATAGGAAGACAGGAAACTCATTCTTGGGAGTGTATCAAACCATCAGTTGTTCATAATGCATCTGGTATCAGGGGACCCATCGGTCTTATACGGCTAACGTCATAAATGCAATGGTAATGAGACATGGATGCTACAACCTAGCTTGCTTTAAGTCCATAGAAAGCCAAGGCATGACCCCAAATTACACTGCAGCCCAAAGCAAAGAAGGCTCCCGAAGTATCTAGATGAGATGGATGGAATACATTAGTGTCTTAGGTGGGGCTCTCTCGAGAAATTGTTGCTATGGAGTGGATTCTGACCCTCAGTGGCCCTATAGGACAGCATAGAACTTCCTATTAGGTTTCTAAGACTGAAAGGTGTCCTGGTGTGGTGCGGGATCAAGGTTGGCAGTTCAAACTTCCCAGCTGTTCCTTGGAAACCTTCTACAGGGTTGTTAGGAGTTGTACCGACTTGATGTCACTTGACAACACCAATCTTTACAGAAGCCAACTGCCCCATCTTTCTTTCATAGAGTGACTGGTGGGTTCCAAATACTGACCTTTCAGTTAGCAGCTGAGTGCTTAGCCACAGGCCTCCTTCGACTTAATTATCTTTTTAGAAATGAGAAATTGTTCTTCTCTAAAGTGTATTTCAAGGTGGACTGGTCCCATGAGAGCCTCCTGAGATGTTCTGCACTGAGGGAACTGGTTTAACTCTGGAATCCATTTTTATTCAACTTTATTGAATGCAGCGGTTTTTCCTGTGTTGTTGTTAGATGTTGTTCAGTAGGTGCTGATTCATAGCAGCTTGACATACAACAGAGTGAAACACTGCCCTGTTCTGCACCATCCTCACAATTGTCACGTTTGGAGCTCATTGTTGAAGCCACTGTGTAAATCTATCTCTTTGAGGGTCTTTCTAGTTTTTGGTGGTCCTCTTCTTTACCAAGCATGATGTTCTTCTCCAGGGACTGGTCCCTCCTGATTACATGTCCAGTGTATGTGAAACAAAGTCTCCCCATTTTCGCTTCCAGGGAGCATTCTGGCTGCACTTCTTCATTCTTCGGGCAATCCATGGCCTATTCAATATTCTCCACTAACACTATAATTTAAATACATCAATTCTTTGATATTCCTTATTCATTGCCCATCTTGTGCATGCATATAAGGTGACTGAAAACAGCATGTCTCGGGCTATGCTCACTTTAGTCCTCAAACTAG
>NW_006408942.1:790-5615 GCF_000296735.1 Chrysochloris asiatica | reverse complement strand
TTTCAATCTTTTGCATATCGCTTTCCAGTTCTGCCAGCACCATCTGTTAAAGAGTCTGTCTCCTTCCCATGTAATATACCTAGGCACTTTGTCGAAAATCAGGTGACTGTATTTGGATAGGTTAATTTCTGTATTCTCAATTCTGTTCCATCGATCAATGTATCTTTCATTATTCCAGTACCAGGTTGTTTTGACCACTGTAGCCATGTAGTAAATTTTGAAATCCGGTAGTGAGAGGCTTCCAACTTTGTTCTTCTTCTTGAGCAGTGCTTTGCTTATCCTGGGTTCCTTCCTTTCCATATAAAGTTTGTAATTGTCTTTTCCGTCTCTTTGAAGAATGTTGCTGGAATCTGGATTGGGATTGCATTATATGTGTATATTGCTTTGGGTAGTATTGACATTTTCACAATGTTAAGTCTTCCTATGCAGTAACATGGTATGTTCTTCCACTTCTGTAGGTCTCTTTTGGTTTCTTGTAGTAGTGCTTTGTAATTCTCATTGTATAGGTCTTTTGTTTCTCTGGATATGTTTATTCCTAAATATTTCATCCTTTGGGCAGCTATTGTAAATGGTATTTCTTTCCTAATGTCTTTTTCAGTGCTGTCATTGTTACTATAGAGGAATCCAACTAATTTTTGTATGTTGATCTTATACTCTGCCACTTTGCTGAATCTTCCAATAATGTCTAGTAGCCTTTTTACTAAGTCTTTGGGGATTTCTATGTATAGGATCATATTGTCTGAAAATAGAGAGAGTTTTATTTCCTCTTTGCCAATTTGGATGCTTTTAATTTCCCTATCTTGCAGTATAGCTTTGGCTAAGCTCTGGTGACAAACAGCCTCCTTTTCTGGTTCCCATTTGCAGGCTTTCAGTTTCTCTCCATTGAGAGTGATGTAGGCTTTAGTATATATGCTCTTGATGATGTTGAGGATTTTCCCTTTAATTCCTACTTTGCCGAGTGTTTTTATCAGGAATGGATGTTGGATTTTGTCAAATGCCTTTTCTGAATCAATTGATATGATCATGTGGCTCTTTTCCTTTTTCTTATTTCTGTGGTTGATTACATTGATTGTTTTTCTAATGTTGAACCATCCTTGCATCCCTTTATGAAGCCCATTTGGTCATGATGTATTATTATTATTTTTTTAATGTGGTGCTGGATTCTGTTGGCTAGGATTTGTTGAGAATTTTTGCTTCTGTGTTCATGAGGGATATTGGTTTGTAGTTTTCTTTCTTAGTGATGTCCTTTCCTGGTTTTGGTATGAGGGTTATGCTTGCTTCATAAAAAGTATTAGGACATTTTCCATCCTCCTCTATATTCTGGAATAATTTGAGTAGAATTGGTGACAACTCTTCCCTAAATGTCTGATAGAACTCACCAGTGAAGCCATCTGGACCTGGATGTCTTTTGGTTGGGAGTTTTTTGATGGACCTGATCAATTACTTCTATTATTATGGGTCCGTTCTAGTCTTCTATTTCGCTCTGTGTGAATTTAGATAGGTCGAGTTTTTCCTAAAAATGTATTCATCTCTTCTAAGTTTTCAAATTTGTTGGAGTACTCTTCATAGTATTCTGTTATTATCCTTTGTTCCATTGTGACATCACCCATGTGGTTTCTAATGCGAGTTATTTGTGTCTTCTCCCTCTTTCCGTTTGTTAGTTTTGCCAATGGTTTGTCAATTTTATGAATTCTTTCAAAGAACCAGCTTCTTGTCCTGTTGATTCTTTCTATAGTTTTTCTGGTTTCTATCTCATTTATTTCTGCTCTGTTCTTTGTTATTTCTTTTCTCTTGGTGACTGTAGGTTCCCTCTGTTGTTTTGTTTCTAGTTGCTGGAGATGCTGTGTTGTGTCAATTTTGGTTGTTTCTTCTTTTTTGATGTGCACATTTATCGCAATAAATTTTCCTTGCAACCCCACTTTCGCCGTGTCCCAAAAATTTTGGTACATTGTATTTTCATTCTCGTTTGTGTCTAGGAACTTTGTGAACTCAGGCTTAATTTCTTCTATTATCCAATCACTCGTCAGCAGGTTATTATTCAGTCACCATGTATTAAACTTTGTTTCCTTGGTCTTGTTATTGCTGATTTCTAATTTTATGACATTGTGGTCTGTAAAGATCCTTTTTAAATATTTTGATGTTTGTAAATTTATGGCTTTAAATTTGTGGCTGAATTCATGGGTAATTCTGGAGAATGTTCCATGTGCACTGGAAAAGAATGTGTATTGTGATGTTGTTGGGTTGAATGCTCTGTACATGTCTATGAGGTCAAGTTGGTTGATTGTGTTGTTTAGTTCCTCTGTAGCTTTGTCAAGTTTCTTTCTGGTTGTTCTATCCTTTTTTGAAAGTGGTGTATTAAAACCCCCAACTATAACTGTAGATTTATCTATTTCTTTCTTCAATTCTAGTTGGGTTTGCTTTATACATCTTGGTGCTTTTTCATTTGGAGCGTAGAGGTTAATTACGGTTATGTCATCTTGATCAAGTGACCCTTTAATCATGAGATAGTGTCCTTCCTTATCTCTTATGGTGTTTTCTGCCTTAAAGTTTATTTTATCAGAGATTATTATTGCCACTACTGCTTGTTTTTATTGCTGTTAACTTGGTATATTTTTTTCCATCATTTAACTTTTAGTCTGTTTTTGTCTTTGTGTGTAAGGTGTGTCTCTTGCTGGCAGCATATTGAAGGGTCTTGTTTTTTTGTCCATTCTGCCACTCTCTGTCTCTTCACTGGTGCATTTAATCCATGGACATTCAGTGTAATTATCAATAGGTATGGATTAACTGCTGTCATTATGTTAATTTTTTGTGGTCCTGTTTGTTCCTTTGTTCTGCATACCTTCTTGTGCTACATTCATGTTTTTTGTGCTATTTCTTGTCAGTTTCTTCTTAGTTTTAATGTTTCCTTGTTCTGCTTGGATCTTCATTTTCATGGTAAGTTGTGAAGTATTAGTTTTGGCTCTTGACCTGATGATGGGGTATAACAACGCTTGTAACTTGGCCATATGGACACAGATACTGTTTCTTCTTGGGTAAAGTAGGGGAAGAAAGCTCCAATCCCTGAGAGAAGAGTGAAGCCAAAAGGACCAAAGACAGGAACAATATAAAAGCAGAGACAAAAACCACCAATCAAAAACAAAAATAAAATCGTGATTGACACTATTCAGTGGCCTTTGTTGTGCAGAGTCCCACCTAGGCAAACTATGGGGCTGGTTCCCAGGGTCAAAACGTCATAAGAAGCAGCCTGCGGGTTTCCTCTCTGTGCGGTTGGAGAACTGTGGGTGCAATGCTGGACCCTTTGAGGGTGTGCTCTTGCCTGCCTGAAGGCATCTGGGCTGGGCAGTGGGGCCACGATCAGAGTGAAGAGGAAAGATACGTGAAAAATGAAAAGTGAAAGATGAAAAATCGGTCACACCTCCACGGCTTCTAGCGCTGGGTCACTGCCTCCATTGGCTTGTGGCCCCACCCTCCGGCCTGAGGACTTCTGACTGCCGGCCACCGCAACTGGATCGATTCAGAAATCACCATATTTTGCTTCCACAAGCAGTTTTTTTTTCAGAGGTGGGCACAGGAAACTGGCGCCTGGAATCTTATACAAGATTCAAAGCTCTGTAGCTGTTCTGTGGACTGCTCTTTCTCTACTTTTATTGGGTTTGGGCAGAGGAGCTTTCAGTATCTGTCTCTACTTACTTGCCCCCAAACCGGAATCCCATCTTTGCTTTTGGACACTTTGAAGAGGTCTCTTGCAACAGATTAGCCTAATTCAGAATGTTGTTTGATTTCTTGATTGTTGCTTTCATGAGTGTTGATTGTGGATCTGAGCAAAATGAAGTCTTTGACAAATTCAATCTTTTCTCTATTTATTATGCTGTTGCGTATTGGTCAATGGTCATCAATGATGTTACATATTGGTCAAGGACGGCCAAACTTCATCTCTCATACTTTGGACATATTGTCTGGAGAGACCAGTTGCTGGAGAAGGATATCATATTTGGTAAGGTGGAGGGTCAGAGAAAAAGAGGAAGACCCCCCACGAGATGTATTAGCAAAGTGGCAGCATCAATGGGCTCAAGTGTGGCAACAATAGTGAGTTTGGCCCAGGACTGGGCAGTGTTTCATTCTATTGTGCATAGGGTCTCTATGAATCAGTACCGACTTGATGGCACCTAACAACAACAACAACAACAACAACAACAACAACAACAAAATATTGATCCAGTGGTGAGGATTTCTATTTTCTTTATGTTAAGATGCAATTCAAACTGAAGACTGTAATTTTTTTTTTTTTTATCTTCATCAGTTAGTGCCTCAAATCTTCTTCACTTTCAGTAAGCAAGGTTGTATCATCTGCATATTACAGATTACTGGTGAGTCTTCTTCCAAACCTGATGCCATGTTTTTCTTCATTGAACCCAGCTTCTCGTATTATTTGCTCAGCATACAGGTTGAATAAGTATGGTGAAAGAACACAACCTTTTCGCACACCTTTCCCAATTTTAAAACATTCAGTGTTCCCATGCTCCATTTGAACAACTGCTTATTGTTCTGTGTACAGGTTCTGCATCAGCCCAGTGAAGTGTCCTGGACTTCCCATTCCTTAACAGTGTTATTTATAATTTAGTATTACCTACACGTTCAAATGCCTTTGTTGCTGTTGTTAGGTGCTATCAAGTCGGTACCAAACCATAGTGACCTTATGCACAACAGAACGTAACACTGCCCGATCCTGGGCCAACCTCACTACTATTGCCACGCTTGAGTCCATCCATGCTGCCACTTGGCCAATCCATCTCATTGGGGGTCTTCCTCTTTTTCTCTGACCCTC
>NW_006408942.1:0-566 GCF_000296735.1 Chrysochloris asiatica | reverse complement strand
TCAGGCGCACCTTAGTCCTCAAGCTGACATCTCTGCTCTTCAACACTTTAAAAAGACCTTGTGCAGCAGATTTGCCTAATATAATACAGCGTCTGATCTCCTGACTGCTGCTTCAATGAGTATTGATAGTTGATTCAAGAAGAATGAAATTCTTGACAACTTCAATCTTTTCTCCTTTGATAGGAATGTTGTTTATTGGTTCTATGGTAAGGATTTTGTTTTCTTGACATTAAGATGTAATTCATACCAAAGGCTGTGATCTTTGATTTTCATTAATAATGTTTTAAATCCTCTTCACTTTCAGCAAGCAAGGTTGTATCATCTGCAAATCGCAGGTCCTGATGCCACGTTTTTCTTCAGATAACCCAGCTTCTCGGATGATTTGCTCAGCATACAGGTTGAATAAGTATGGTGAAAGAATATAACCTTGTCACACACCTTTTTAAATTTTAAACCAATGTTCCCGTATTCTGTTCTAACAACTGCTTCTTGAGCCAGGTACAGATTCCTTATGAGCACAATTAACTGTTTCGAATACTCATACTTCACAATGTTGTCCATAGCTT
>NW_006408941.1:1543902-1545762 GCF_000296735.1 Chrysochloris asiatica | reverse complement strand
TTTTTTCCCATTCCGTGGGTTCCCTTTTTACTCTTCTGGTGAAGTCTTTTGATGTACATAAGTTTTTAATTTTTAGTATGTCCCACTCATCTATTTTTAAGCAGATTCTTGAACTGGTGGCTCATAGCCATCAGCTTGTTCAACTTTAGCACCTGTCTCATCTCCAGTAGCTTTTCCAGAACTACTGCCTTCACCATGAAGCTCCGTGAGTTTTCCCAACTCAAACTTGGGCTTCTTCAGCATTTTTACTTTCCTAACAAACACATCAAGGAGAGGATAAATAGACTGGCAAGCTTTCTCTGTGTCCTTTCCAATGCTGTCTGGAATCAGTTTATTGACCACTTCGTTCAAGTCATTTGTCTGCACCTCTCGGGTCATGATTTCCATGATTTTCTTCGGGATTTGACGGACCTGTTGGTGCTGAGCATAAGATGTCTTCTGAATCTGGTTGTTGTGTTTTTTAGTAAAACCAACACAGAACAGGTGAAGTAAATAACCATCTGTAGTCTTGACATCAACGTGAGCTTCAATCATAACCTGCCATTTTTTGACCATGGAGCACATTTTGTCAGGGGAAGATCCATGCCATGGAAGTTGGTCAAGAAGTTTTTGCCCTGAACATTCTCAGTAATTAGCTTGAATTTTATAAATGCAACTTCACCGTTCTGCGGATCAGCAAGACTCACTTCAAAAACACAACGCTTAAGTCCATCAGATGCAATTTTGGTTCCTTGAGTCCTTGTGACTAGTGTTTTCCCAATATTTCTTATATTGAACATAGCTGGTGCCTTCACATCATACCAATCTTTCTTAGAAAATGGATCAACTACATTCTTCTTGGCTTCTTTTTTGCCACCTTTTGTAAAGCGCTTGTTCTTGCCAACCGCTCTTTTCGTTTTTTTTTAAGTTTTTACTGTGAATTTTATGTTAGTTTACATGCATCCTTTTTTTTTTAATGTTTTATTGTGAATTATGAAATTGTTTACATAGGAGAACATTAGTTTTACATTCATCCTATTGTATATCATTTCATTACCATGGTTACAATCCCCTCCATGCATCAACAACCAACTAAAGAGTTACTCTACAAGCCTGACCCCCAGTCGTCAGCACACAGCCCCTCTCCCGCTCTGGGTCTAAAGTCCCCAGACGCTCCATCTCTCTACTTCATCATCTCTGTCTCCATCTCTGGTGTCACTGCTTCTCTGGGTAGGATCCTGCACTCCGCTCTTCTTCCTTGATGATCCCAGGGAATTTCGCTCCTAGACTGCTAAGTTAATCACTCCCCTCCTTGCTACAAAACATCTACCATTACATTTCCAACCCTCACAATCACTCCTGATAACAATTATTCACTATTGTATCACAAGAGACCTATCCACATTTCCTTTCATCAGCCCTGACTAGACAGATTGGATACTATTTAGTGGAGATTCTACCTTCCTCCACATCTTCTGGATCTAGGTTCCCTCTTGAAAGCTTGTAAGCCAGTCACTTGTTGCTTTTGTAGCACCCCCATTTTGGGTAACCAATGTCTAAGTTGCCCATCCCTCTCTAATCTGGTATGGAGGGGGTGGGAATGATCCTTGCTGTAAAGATTTGTTCCCTCTTTTGAGCTATTGCATCCATAGATGTAGGTCAAGTTCATCAAATTGTATCAGATTACTCTTCTTTTTAACCTCTTCTTTCTTCATCTAGTTGAGCTTGGATCATCCAGCCATTGTAGCCAGGTCAAGTGGGTCTTATCTGCAAGTGTGGGTGTTCTTGTGCATATGCCCTCTCTTATCAGCTGGATGCTTCACTCTCCACTGTAGTCTTCTGTGGCTATGTCACTGACTCTGGGTCCAAGAGTCCCCAGGT
>NW_006408941.1:1526161-1543695 GCF_000296735.1 Chrysochloris asiatica | reverse complement strand
TCTCCTGGGTGAGCATCTTGCTTGTTCTTGTAGTAATCAGTTGGTCTGCCTATATTGTTTTGTATTTTTCCTATTGGTCTTTCTTTCAAGAAGTATCTTCTGTTCTTCTAGCTGCTCCAGGCTGGTCTGCCCGTCCTTTCAAGTGGAAATTTCCCACCTCTGAAGATTCTGGATGCTGTGCAGGATTCCACCTATGGTCTTATGTAATGCAGAGGCAATGTGTTGATGTTTTATTGACATTTCTGATTGCTTTAGTTGATGTGATCAGGAGATGGGCTTCCCTTTTCACTTTTCTTATTACTCAACTCAGAGTAACTATAGCAGGTGTTCGCTGTCTATCTGGTGTATAGCAGCTGGTATTGGCTCTTGCCTGGATGGTAGGAATTTACAGGGTGTGATTGCAACTTGGCTACGTAACCACAGTTGCTGTCTCTTCTTGGGTAATATAGGAAAAGAAAGAGCCCTCTGAAGGTAAAAGGCAGACCAAAAAACAAAACAACAGCAAAAATAAATAAATAATGGATTTGGTACTACACTTTATAATTGCATAAAAGAAAAGGATGGAAAAAGAAAAAAGAAAAAAAAAATGTAGCAAAATATGAGTGTGACTTTAATGCCCCTTTCTCCACTCGGGAGATGGTTCTGAGTTAAGCAGTTCCTGGTGGCTCCTCCCACTTCCGCAGTTTTGGACCCAGAAATCTTTGTTCAACAGATCTGTGCACATGCGTAGTAGAACTCACTAGAGTTGGGGGGAGGGGGGGAGGGGGGGAGGGTTGTCCACTCACTCAAGCACCCCCTCTAGTCACCAGAGTGAAGGTTGGCAGACAATGAGAGACCAAGTAACAGAGAAAGTAATAAACAGAATGGCCACACCTTTATCTCCGATGATCATTAGAAGTTTCTGGTGGGAGTGCTTCTCTGACCCTTCTCCTGCTCCATCACCCTCACATGGTCGCTCTGGGAGCCTGGGATCAGAATAGTGTTTCTTGCCTCTGCTACAAATTCCACTGGCTGTAAACCTTCAAACTTTCTAACTATTCCTTTATATGTAGTTTTGAGTTCTGGGACCATCCCCTGAACTTGCTTCATCTGATATTGTGTGTTGTTATGGCAGAGCTTTGCACCACACCTCTCCCTAATCTGCCATTAAGTCCTGCCCCTGTTAGTACCTCTTTATGTCTCTTAATTGGTACATTTAATCCATTTATAGTCTGTGTTTTGTGTGTGTGTGTGTGTGTGTGGTGCTGTTGTATTCTTTGTTCCACATAATTTCCTATGCTGAATTCATTTTGTTTGTGGGTTTTCTTTTCATTTTCATTTCTGTTGTGTTAATGTTTACTAAATATTTCTGATTTCCCCCCTTTTTATTTTGATGTGCAGGTATATGCTTTTTCTATAAGGTTGCCTTGTAATTTATTATTATTTTTCTCTGTTTAAGCAGTCTATTTTATCTTGATATCTACTTACCTCCTTGCCATTAGGAAGTTCTGTATCTACACAATTCCCCCTTTTGTCTTTGTAGTTGACTTCATTATATATTGATATCTCTGGTTCCCTAATTTCAGTCTTGTAGGTTTGTTTTACTTTAAACCCTTCTTTATCTGGGTTGGAGCCCCTGGTGTGGCACTGTGAGTTAATGCACTGGACTGCAAAGTCAGTTTGAACCACAAGGTCGGCAGTTCAAGCTCACCAGTCGCTCCTTGGAAACCCTGCACAGGGTCGCTGTAGATTGGAACCACTGGAGAGCACAACATCAATTCTTTTTGGAGTCCTGGTGTGGCGCTGTGGGTTAATGCGTCAGACTACAAAGCCGTTTGAACCGCAAGGTTGGTGGTTCAAGCTCACCAGCTGCTCCTCAAAAACCTTACATAGGGTCTCTCTGGGTCGGAACTGACTCAACAATGCTTAACAACAACAACATATCTGAACTGGAGTAGCACTGTAGGTTAATTCGCTGGACAGCAAGATTGGTTTGAACTGTAAGGTTGGTGGGAGTTCAAGCTCACCAGTCACACTTTTGAACCCCTAGACAGGGTCACTATGGATCAGAAACAACTTGATAGCACTTACAACAATATATCTGGATTGAGTCTGGGTGGTGTTATCATATATGGTAATCTCATACATATTGTCTGTTGTCTGCTGTTGGTTCTCAGTTCAAAAAACACCCTTTAGTATTTTCTGTAAAGTTTGTCTGGTCTTTACAAATTCCTTTAATTTCTGTTTATTAGGAAATGTCCTAATTTCACCATTGTAGTTAAAGGACAACTTTGCTGGGTATAGGATTCTAGGTTGGCAGTTTTTTTCTTTCAGAGTTTTGTGTATGTAATCCCACTGCCTTCTTGCCTGCCTGGTTTCTCCTGAGATATCAAAGCTTAGTTTCACTGGTTCTCATTTGTAGATACCTTTTTGTTTTTCCCTAGCTACTCTCTGGATTCTTTCCTTGTACTGATTTTGGAAAGTTTGATTTTGACATGTCTTGGTGATTTTCTTTTGGGATCTCTACTGTTTAGAGTTCGTTAAGCTTCTTATTTGCTTTTCTTCTCATCCTGCATAATATCAGGGAGGTTTTCTTCCAACAACTCTGACAATTTTCTGTGTGCTTGTCTCTTCCTGTTCTGGAATTCTGATCATCCATAAGTTGTTACTCTTCATGGTGTCCCATATAACTCTTATGTTTTCTTTGGATTTTTTCCATTCTTTTTTTGTGATTGTTCTTCTATGAGAATTTTATCTTCATGTTCACTAATTCGAGCTTCCATTGTTTTGCATCTACTCCTTTGCCCTTTTAGTGTAATGCCTGTTTCTGAGATCTTAGTATTAATCTTCTGGATTTCTAATCATAGGTTTTGTATTTTTTTAAAATTGCATTTATTTTGTCTGTTTGTTCTTGTAGTATTTTCCTGAATTCTTCTTAAGCTTGTATTGTGTTCTCCTTGCTTTCCTCAATCTATTGATCCTTTGAAGGCACTGGAGAGCACTGATTATCATTCTTTTGAGTCCCTTTTCAGTTAGTTTGATTACCTTTTCTTCCTCAGAATTGTTTTCTGCCTTTGTTTTGGTCATTTGTTTGAGCCATTCTCACTTGTTTCTTCATGTGAGATAAAATAGTCTGTTATTTCTGGGGAATTGTGGGGTTGTCTTATTTGTAAATAAGAAATCTCTGGGGAAGAGAGGGGCTCCTGAAATCTACTGACGAAATCAGGTTTCCATCTGCTGCCAAAGCTACTCACAAGATGGTTGAGTCATGTCTGGCCAGCCATTCACCAGTTAATCTCCATTTCTCACCATCATTGCTGAACCTCTCCTCCCAGCAAGCACTCTACCCACCTCTCTAACCTTTCTTCTTAAGTTTGTTGTTGTTAGGTACCATCGAGTCAGTATCAACCCTTAGTGACCTTATGCACAGCAGAATGAAACACTGCCCAATCCTGGGCCAACCTCACTACTGTTACCACACTTGAGTCCATTGATGCTGCCACTTGGTCAATCCATCTTGTTGGGGGGTCTTCCTTTTTTTCTATGACCTCCACCTTACCAAACACGATAGCCTTCTCCAGTGACTGGTCCCTCCTGACACTATGTCTGAAGTATGAGAGACGAAGTTTGGTCATTTTGGCTTCCAAAGAGCATTCTGGCTGCACTTCTTCCAAAACGGATCTATTGGTCCTTTTAGAAGCCCATGGCACTTTCAACATTCTCCTCCAACACCATAACTCAAAAGCATCAATTCTGAAGTTTTGTTGTTGTTTTCAAGTGCCGTCGAGTCAATTCCGATCCATAGCGACCCTGTATAGGGTTTCCAAGGAGCAGCTGGTGAGCTTGAACCGCCGATCTTGCAGTTCAAACGGCTTTGCAGTCTAGTGCATTAACCCACAGTGCCACACCAGGACTCCGCCGAAGTTTAGGGTGCCATAATTTTCATCTATGTCTGTTTTATTTTGTTTCTTGTATCTTTGCTGTAGAGGGTCCATGTAGCGCATTAGCCTAGCCTGCCATCTTACCAGAAGTGTCTCCACCATCAATATTATACTAATTTCCAGTTATGTACAACAGTTGAGAGAACTGTACAGTGAACTATCTGCCATCTAGAGTCCACAATTACTAAAAATATTCTTTGTCATGTGTTTATTTATTTATCTATCCTTCTATATTTTCACCACTCCATCTTATTTTTTGATATATTTCACAGTACACTGTAGACATAATTTACTCTATCTCTAAACATTTTAGCATGCCTTTCATGAACTAGAATTCAATATTTGTTTTTGGTTTCTTTTTCTTTTGTTTCTTTTAGTTAAATTTACATAGAATTATATATACAGATTTTAATTGTACCATTTACTGAGTTTTGAAAAATGCATACAACTGTAATCCATGCACCTAGCAAGATATTAAAATAATATTTTAGCACCATAGAAATCCCCTTGTACCTACCTCTTCCAAGTCACTTCCCACTCTTCAGAGGCAACCACTGTCATGGTGTTTCACTATCAATTATTTTTGCCTGTTCTAGAACATAATAAAAATACAATCATATCTTTTTCATAATGCTTCTTAAGTTCAGCATAATATCTGAGATTTACTCTTGTTGTTGCATCTATTAATTTTTTTTTTCTTATTGCTGGGCAGTGTTCTATTGTATGAATACACCACAGTTTATTCTTTCTCTTTTTGATGGGACACACGTGACTTTTATACACTTTAAATTGGTTGCCAATGTTTAACACTGGATTTGAAATCCTGACTCTGCCTCTTGCTAATTATGTGACTTTAGGCTGGTTACTTCACTTTTCTGAGCCTCAGTTTCTCCATCTGAAAAATGGGGCAAATTATAGCTATTGCTTTATTGAGCAGTTGCCTGATACTGTTTTATGTACATGACTTCATTTAATCCTCACAATAATCTTAAGAGATAGCGTTGATTACTATTCTCATTTTATATAGGAGGAAACTAAGCACCCCACCTATATTGTTGTGAGTACTAATGAAATAGTGCATGTCCAAATATTTAGTACAATATTTGGTAATTACAACCTGGAAAGTAAATATTAGCTACTGTTATTTATTTTATTTGTCTGGCTCTTGAAGGCATTCAAATTGACTAGCCATGACAGAGAAAATGTATAATGCCTTGGGAACAGGATTGCCAACAAAATATAGGACACACACTGAACATCAATTTCAGATAAATAATATAAATTTTCTGATGAAAATCAATGACTACTGCTTTCAATATAGATCATATCTCAATATATACAAAACAAAAATCCTCATGACTGGATCAATAGACAACATCATGATAAACAGAGAAAAGCTTGAGGTTGCTAAGGATTTTACTTGGATCCTCAAATCAACGCCCGTAGAAGCAATAGTCAAAAACACAAACAAATATTGCAGTGGGCAAATCTGCTGCAAAAGTGCTCTTTAAAGTGCTAAAAAGCGAAGATGTCAGTTTGAGGAATGACCCAAGCCAGTATTTTCAGTTGTCTCAGATGTATGTATGTCAAAGATGGATATGGAATTGAATAAGAAAAACTGAAGAATAATTTATTTCTTTGAATTACGGTTTTGGTAAAAAATATTGAAATTACCATGGACTTCCAGAAGAACAAATGAATCTGTCTTGGAGTGCTCCTTAACAGTGAGATTGGTGAGACTTAGTGTTGCATACTTTGGACATGTTATCAGGAGGGACCAGTCCTTGGAAAAGAATATCACGCTTGGTAAAGTAGAGCGTCAACAAAAAAAGAGGAAGACCATCTCAGATGAATTGACACTCGGCTACAACATTGGGCTCAAACATAGCAACAGTTGTGATGATGGCACGAGACCAGACATTGTTTTGTTCTGTTGTACATAGGGTTGCTGTGAGTAGGAACTGACTTGACAGCACTTAGCAACAACAACAACAACAATAACAACAACAAGTAAGATCCGTATATTTGGTGCATGTGTATAGAGCAAAGGTTTACAGAGCAGATCATCTGTGTTACATTCAATAAATCATACACTTGGTTTCATTTCAATGATTGCAATCCCTTCAATGTAACTTTACTTATTCCTCTTTCTCCCTGTGTTCCTTGTTTTCATTCCTCCTTCTTTCCCAACCCTTTTGAACTTTGTCCTTGAGTAAATGCTGCGCTTTTAGCCTCAAACAGTTGAACTTTCTGTGGTGTGTGTACCTCACTAGTGTTGTCTGCCCTATATACCTATCCATTGTTTGGTTGAAAATTGAGCCACTTGCTAATTGTGGGGGTGACTTCAGTTCTAGAACTGAAGAGTGACCAAAGACTTGTCACTGGGATTTCTCCAGCCTTGGGGGTTCCACAAGTCTCTATCTGATCAGTAAGCCTGGTCTTTTTTTTTTTTTTTTTTATGATTTTGAGTTTTGTTTCATATTTTCTCCCACTCTGTCTAGGTTCTTCTAATGTGATCCCCTTCAGAGCAGTTAGTAGTGGTGGGTGTCTTATATTTTTGAGGAACTCTGGTGGTGCAATGGTTAAGTGCTTGGCTGCTTACCGAATAGTCAGTGGTTCAAACCCACCAGTGACTTCACAGAAGAAAAGTCCTGGTAATTATTAAAATTATAGTCTAGGACACCCTATGGAAAAGTTCTATTCTGTCCTATAGGGTCACTATAAATGCATATAACAAAGGCGTACAATGCCAACTTGTATTTTTATTTGTTAAGCTGGCAACGCTGCCTGAAGGGAATGGCTGAGGTACCTAGGAATTATGCATTATATTTTGCAGATGAGGAAGCCGTCTCAAACAATAAGGGGAAGTTATGGCTTAAGTCCTGGTATGGCACTGTGGGTTAATGTACTAGACTGCAAAGTGAAGGTCAGCAGTTCAAGCTCATCAGTTGCTCCTTGGAAACCCTATACAGGGTCACTATGAGTAGGAACTGACTTGATGGCACTTCACAACAACAACAAATGGCTTAAGTGGGTTTTCTGAGTCCAGATCTCATACTTCCAGAAGCCTTGTCCTGTGACTTTTCTCCATCAACACGGAGCTTATTTCAAGCTTTCTCCTGAGACTGGCACTTGAAAGCAGAGTTGATCCAGGGATGAGGGGACAGCAAAGTGTTCTGTAGGGAAAAATGGCATGTGAGGTACAGGAAGTTTCTTTCCCTACTCCTTTTGGCACTGTATCCCTGCTTCCATCCTTCCTCCTTGCCTGAGAGGCCTGGGAATCTCCTTCCCTTTCTGGTGGTGGTCTCCTTCATGCCTCCTGTCCCTGCTCTGGCAGGGCTAGTTCTGTCCTTGCCTGCCCTGGGTGTCCAAGGCAAGAAGATGAAGGTGGCTTGAGGATTTACCAATCCCTGGCTCTGTATTATGACCAGAACAACACTGGCCTAAATTCTGGATCCATTCATACTGCATGGGAGACGAGGAGACAGCCATCTGCCAAAATGTTCACAACCTCCTAGGAGCTCCAAGCCTGTGGCCATTGACTTAATTCTGACTTATACTGACACTGCAGAACAGAGTAGAACTGGTCCCGAGGGTTTCTGAGACTGGGAATCTTTTCAGAAGCAGACTTCCTCATCTTTCTCCTGAGGAGCAACTGGAACTGGCAACCTGTGATTTAGCAGCCCAACACTTAGTCCACTGTGCCACCAGAACTTCTATTCTAGGAGGTAAATTCTTTTATTCCCATTTAGAGATGTGATCACTGTTGTTCAGAAGACTTGCCTAAGACCCTTTAAGCAAGTCGCTCAGAGTATCAGGTCTAGATCTTGATCCGTACTTGTATGTCTCCAAAGCCCAACATTTTAACTGCTGCTGGATACTGTCTTCCTTGTCAGAGCTAAGCTAATTATCTCTGCTGGAGTTAGCAAAAAGGTTAAGATAGCATAATCCAGTGGTCCTCAGCATAGCATCATGTGGGAACTTATTAGAAATGCAAATTCTTGGACCTGCCTCCTGACTTTCTGTTTCAGAAATTTTTGAGGTGAAACCCAACAATCTGTTTTAACCAAACCCTTCAAGCAATTCAGATGAAAAATTTTGGCATGTAGCAGAAAGAGATGCATTTTTGTAACAAAATGAGTATTCATTTAAGACATTTTGATTGAAGTATAATATAAGTACATAAAACCACACAAATCAATGAATTTTCACAAAGTGAATACACCTGGGTACCAGCACCCAGATCAAGATTGTTGTTGTTAAGTACTGTCCTAGTGATCCTGTATAGTAGGGTTTCTGAGGTTTAAAAAAAAAAAAAACAATCTTTGGGGGAGTAGAAAGCCTCATCTTTCTCCCATGGAGTGGCTGGTGTTCTTGTACTGCTGACCTTAAGTCTAGTGCTTATCCTATGAAGCCAGAACAAGCTCCTTTTGTGCTTCTTTCTACGTGCTACCTTCTCTCAAAGGATAATCACTATCCTGACTTCTATCACCATAAACTGATTTTCCCTAATTTATTATAAAGTTTTAAAACTTGTAGACAGTGCCCATTAATGGATGAATGGATAAGCAAAGTGTAATACATATATACAATAAACTACTACTCAGACATAAAGAAAAATGAGTTCCTGAAACAGTTTTCAGTGTGAATGAACCTGGAGGACATTATGTAGAACAAAATAAGTCAATCACAAAAAGACAACTATTATATGTTCTCACTTTCTGAAATGACAAGAAGGGGTAAATAAGAGCGCTTCAAAAGTTTGTGGAAAAATTCCATTTTTTAATTTAATTTTTCCATGAGCTTTTTGAAACCCCTTCATTCAGAGACTAACCTTCATTGGCAGTTACCAAGGGTGGGTAAGTGGGGAAAGAGGAGTGCATGTCCTAGGCAACAGTTGCTTTTTGTTTATAGTGATAGGAAAAGTGGCTCTGAAAGTGGGTACAGTTTGCACAATTTGACTATTGCCATTGATACCAATAAAGTTGTACATAAGAAAAAAGGATAAACTGACAAATGGTATGTTAGATACAATTTTGCAACAATAGCAGCAACAGAAAGGTGGGGGACCACAGGAACAGATGCTGAGACTTAGATATAACCTCAAGATTGGTTATGTCTAAATAGTATCAGCATCTGCACCTTTTTGCTGTTGTTACTGTTGCAAAATTATATATAACATAGCATTTGAGCTCAAAACGGCAACATTTGCCCAAGGACAAAGTTAATAGGCATGGTGGTGGTGGTGGCGTGCCGTGGAGTTGGTTCCGACTCACAGGGCTCCTGCGTAGGGTTTCCAAGGCTATAAATCTTCATGGGAGCAGAAAGCCTCATCTCTCTCCTGCGGAATGGCTGGTAGTTTCGAGTTTGAGGTTAATAGTCCAACTAGTAACCACTAAGCTACCTACCAGAGGAATGGAAATGGGAAAGAAACATAGGGAGGAAGTGAGTTAAGGGACATCATATTGTAGGGATTGCAATCAGTGCCGTGAAACAAAATATGTATGGATTGCTGAATGAAACATATAAGACTAAATGGCCAAAAGCTCCCCTCCCCAAATCTTTTTATTGTGAATTAAGTGAAGGTTTACAGACAAGATTATTAGTTTTACGTTTAACAAATCCTAAAGGAGCTCTGGTAGCATAGTGATTACAAATCAGGCTGCTAACCTCAGGGTCAGCAGTTCGAAACTACCAGCTGTTCCGAGGAAGAAAGATGAGGCTTTCTGCTCCCGTAAAGATTTACAGCCTTGGAAACCCCTGTTACAGTGTTGTTATGAGTTGGAACCGACTCCACGGCACATAACAACAACAACAACACTTTTCTCATCTCAATGATTGCAGTCCCCTCCATGTAACAACACTTTATCCCACTTTTGCCCCGTGCTTCCTATTTCCAGTCCTCCCCCTTCCTATCCCTTCTTACCTTTGACCTTAGGTACATGTTGTCCTTTTGATTTTGAAGGATTGACCTTTATATGGTGAACATACCTTACTAGTGTTGTTGTTCCCCCTATGTACCTATTTATGGGAGCAGATTTTGCTGTGTATATTTTCACCAAAAATTAAAACAAACAAACAAATGTAGATAAACACAGACTCTGGAACCTGAGGGCTTGGGTTGGTTTGTTGGCTCCTTGCTTAGTGATCTTGCATAAGTCATTTGATTTACTTTGAGACTTAGTTTCAGTCTCTGTAGAATGGTCATAAAAATACCTCATACCTCAAAGTGTTTCTATATTTCCCAAACTTACTGGGTGATAAAAATCACCTGGGACACTAATTCAAAAACCCAGCTATTACCTGTTGTTGTTGTTAACTGTTGTTGAATCAGTTCCAACCCATAGTGATCCTGATTAGAGTTTCCAAGGAGCAGCTGTTGAGCTTGAACTGCCCACCTTGAGGTTTAAACCGACTATTCAGTCCAGTGCCACACCAGGACTCCAGTATTATCCCACAGCATATATTTTAATCAAAGTTAGCTGTGGGATAGTGAGGAGGAACAGATAAAAATTGTTTTTCATGTTTAAACACAGGTTAAACACAGGGGAAAAGGTCTAAATTTTTTCCTTTAGGGGAAGGTAATAAAATTAAGGTTGATAAACACTTCTGTGTTGTTGTTACATGCCAGTGAATGGAGTCAATTGCCAACTCATCGCAACCCTGTACAGGGTTTCCAAGGAGCAGCTGGTGGGGGGTTGAACCACCAACCTTGTGGTTCACAGCCCAGTGCTTATCCTACAGTGCCACACCAGGAATCCAAATACTTCCTTAGAGCAGTGGTTTTCAAAGTATGGCCCCTGGTTTAAAATTGCATTTTTAGCCCTTCCCCAGGTGAACTGAAACAGAAACTGGGGGTGGTGGTGGTTGAGGGATCAAAACAAGTTTTAGCAAACTGTCCAGGTCATTTTGATGCTTACTGAATGCTGAGAACTTTGTCCAGAGAAACTGGATGTGGTAAGGGTCCAGGAATCTGTATTTTAAACAAACTTCCAAGGCATAGTGATAGAAACAGACATGGCAAATTTGAAAGAACTTTGAAAAGTGTAAGTGACTTATTTCCAGATGGTAAAATATTATTTTCACTAGGAGGAAATGGGCTAAACAATAATAGCAAAGGTCACTAATAATTGTGCACTTAGTCCTGCCTCCCAGTTTCTACTTGCACAGTTTATTAATTCTCACAAACAACCCAGGACAAAGAAGATGAACTCTGAAGCCAGACTGTCTAGGCTTTTATCTGACTTGTGACTTGCTTTACACATGTGTAACAGGAGAATCATAATAGTATTTCCCTCATAGGTTTGTTGTGAGCTTTAAAGGAGATACTAATCAGCTTTTTACAACACCTGCCACATTGGCACCATTTAAATGTAAGCTATTATCATCAATAAGAATATCCTGTAAAGAGCTGGAGAAGGGGGGATTTGAACCTAATCAATGTAACTACAATGTGTACATAAAAAAACAACAACAAAAAAACCCCACTTTTTATTGTCAACTGAGTGAATACGTTTACAGAGCAGATAATCAGTTTTACAATCAACAAATCATACACACTTCGTTTCATCTCATTGATTGCAATCCCTTCAATGTAATATCCATCAGACCATTTACTCTCAGTGTTCCTACGTTCCATTTCTCCTTCTTTCCCAACTCTTCTGAAATCTGTCCTTGGATAAATACTGCCCTTTTGATCTCAAATGGTTGACCATTCTTGGTGTGCGTCAGAGCGTACATTCTTAAGGACTTAGTTCAGTGGTTCTCCCGCCGACAGTATCACCAGAAAGCTGGTTAGAAATCCATCCAACACCTATCGAACCAGAAATACTGGGGGTGGGGCACAGTAATCCATGTTTTAAACTCGGGTCCGAACCGGAATGAACCAGTTCGATGCCCTGGTTTTAACAAGTCCCGCAGGTGATTCTGATCTCTAAACAGTAGAGTTTCGGAACCACAGCTCTAATGTTAAGTCGGTTCTGTAGGAGTGAGGGAGCCAATCCAAGAGCTCCTGACACCTTTTTGTTGTATGAAAACTCCGCTTAGTTGCGTTTATCAGCCCCTGCCAGCCCTACAGGACCGACAGTAGGCTGGCGCGCGAAGTCTGCTGGGGTTTGTAGTACGCACCCTAACTGAGCGGAGGCGCCTGCGCGTTGAGTGCCAATTCGCTCGTCGCTGTGATCGGGGCTCGGGACCGGCTGCCATCTTAGTCGAGGGACTGAGGAGTCGCCACCGCCCGAGTCCCGGTAAACACCCGCGGTCGGACTGGGGTGATTCTAGGGAGAGGGCATAACTCTGGTGAAAGTATCTCGGGAGAAGGAGTAGTGGAGTGCTGGTCGCGAGGCTGGACTCCAGAGCTGCGGCAGCTCCTTCCCTCAGCTGGTGCCCGTGGGGGGCGCGGGAGCTCGGGTTGGTGGCCAGGGTTAGGCGGGGGTGGGGTGGGTCGGACATACTGTCCGAACGGCCAGTGCCGGGCTGAGGCTCCCGAAACCCGTGGCTTCTCGGGCGCCAAGTTGTGAGAGGGTTGGGCGCGGGCAGGATCGGGTCCCGCACCCTTCAGCCCCGCCCGGGAGATACTTGCCGGCGGCTCGGCCTACGCGCCTGGCCAGGAGGCTGCGGCCGGTGCGGGCGACGTGGCCCCTGTGAGGGGCGGCGGCCAGGCCCACCTGCTGCGGGTCTGGCCTTCCTAAATACTTTCCGGAGCCCCCAGTCGCCAGAGGGACCCCGAGGAACAGCTGCCTCCTCTCCTCCACTCTCCTTCCTCCATTGTCCCCCTGCATGGTGGTCCCGGTCCGGGAGCTCCTCCCGGCGCCCGCCACCGCGCGGCCCCGCTGGCGCTTGTCGGCGCCGAGTTTGCAGACGTGTATCTGTCACCGTCCTCCCTGAGAATGCCCTTTTCTTTAGAAGAGAAAAGGAAAACGTAGTCGCGAACGTAGACTAAGGGTCGAAACATACTGAGGACAAGAATTCAAGTGGGCAACTCAAGTTTTCACACTTGGTTCCCAGCGGCGACTTAGAAACACATGGTCTGCGTAGGGAGGCAGACGTTGGGCCTAAAGTTAGTCATCTCTGTAAGCAGGTGAACTTGCAAAGTACTGAAATTCACCATTCCCTAATGACATCTCAATTTGTTTTTTTGGTTGCGCCGGCCACCCCATCACCACTCAGTCCTATTCGAATTCAGCGACTCTATTGTTGTTGTTGTTAAGTGCCGTCGAGTCGTTTCCGACCCATAGAGACTCTGTATAGGGTTTCCGAGGAGCGGCTGGTGAGCTTGAACCACGGACTTTTCAGTACAAAGCTCACCAGGACTCCAAACTGCCCCATAGGGTTTCCTTTGTAGAAGCACACTGCCTAATCTCTCTCCCAGGAGCAGCTGGTAGGTTCCTAACGGCCCAAAGCTTAACCACTGTACCACTCGGGCTCCTAATCTTGTTACATTGTCATTCCACGTCGCAATATAGTGGGGTTTTTTTGAAGAGGGGAGGGGAACAGGACAGGAAGAGTTGTACTGATCCAGTCAGCTGCTCATCATTATGCTTGAATTGGTTCCCTATGTATCTGTTCATAATGTAATTTGGTATTAAGTATGTAAAGACATTGTATTTTCATCCTCAAAATCAGCTAAGGACTTTTTTCTCAGTTGAAATAAGGTTGCCAATGGCAGATCTGATGAGAGCCTGCACTGTTCACAGGTTTACTCAAGGCAGAGTTTCTTCCGTTTGAGATCTAGAAATGAATGTGGACATTCAAAAACTTGAACAGTGAATAAAAGTTTTGGAGGGGGGTGAATCCAAAAAAAATTCTTCATCTTCAGTGCATAAATCAACAAGGCTGAAGTGAAAAATGAATGCCATATTCTTAATGTATTCTACAGCAAACCCTTTCTAGATTCTTTTAA
Source organism: Chrysochloris asiatica (assembly GCF_000296735.1). Classification (NCBI taxonomy): domain Eukaryota; kingdom Metazoa; phylum Chordata; class Mammalia; order Afrosoricida; family Chrysochloridae; genus Chrysochloris; species Chrysochloris asiatica. Next base: position 1,529,874 of record NW_006408941.1, on the reverse strand, counting down.
AAGATATTATCATTCTAACTGTTGGGAGAGATAGACTAGTGATTTTCAAATTTGACTATTAGAATAATTAGTGAGCTTTTTAAAAGGAAAAATTCTGGGATCTCACCACCTCACATTAATTGAGTGGGCCTCTAAGATTTTATTTTTAAAACATGCCTTGGGTAGTTCTGATGGACTTGAAAAACCAGCATTGTGATTATGCAGAGGATAGCTCAAAAAAAACTTTGAGGCCAGAGAGGCGAAAGTGACCAGTTCTACCAGGGAATTGACCAGAGAAGTAGAAAGATTCTACCCCTGGAACCGAAGTTGCGTTTTAAATGGTGATGAGGAGTGTGATTGGTGGGGGGAAAGGAAGGACAGGGCAGACAGAGCAAATGTCTTTTGCTTTGTATAAATGCAGAGGATGGTTTCCCAAAATGGGAAGAAGGAAAGGCTTGTGGAATGAAATGAGGCAACTATGTGAAAAGTTCTAATTATAATGTTAAAAAATTGAAACTTTGTGTTGATAGTAATAGATACAGATTTGTAAACAGGGAAAGTTGTAAATACAGCTGTATTTTAAGAAGATTGCTCTGGAGATGAGTGACAACAAGGGAGAGTGGCTGTTCAGATTTTTTGTTTGTGGCCTTTGCTTAGTTGATTCTGACTCATGGTGATCCCAGGAGTGTGCAGAGTAGAACTGCTTCATAGGGTTTTCAGCGTTGTTACCTTTCAGAAGCAGATTGCCAAACCTTTCTTTTGAGGCACCTCTGGGTGGGTTTGAACCACCAACCATCTGGCTAGTAGATGAGAGGTAGCAAGGCTTACCCTTGGAGAGAGGCTGTGGACATGATGGTTGTTGTTGCTGTCAAGGGCCTTTGAGAGTGGTTGATGTGTTTGAACCATACATCTTGAGGTAGCAGTCCAGTGCTTATCTTACAGCGCCACACCAGGACTCCATGGGCATGATTAAAAAATTAAATTCAACATTTTTACTAGTGCAAAGGGCTCCTTTTTTTTGTTTTTTTCCTGTCAAAGGAACCCATTAAAAAGTCTGAATAATATTGTCAGGTTATAAGAGGGAGCTTCAAAATTTTCATGGAAAAAATGGAATGGGAAAATAATGCAAAATATAATTGTCGCTGTCAACTAGATGATCTCTGAAATCTTTTCCAACTCTAAAATTCAAATACCAAGTTTTTGTAAAGTGGAAGAAAAACCTCATTGAATAAACTTAGATCAGTGGTGTTAATGCTCATAAATGTAAGTCGAAACTCCAAGTCCTCCAAATTCTTCCTGACCAGATTCTTTCTAATTTCTCAAAGATGTTGTTGTTAAGTTCTTTTAAGTCGGTTCTGATTTATAACAACCCTGAATAGGGTTTCCAAGAAGCAGCTGGTGGGTTTGAACTGTCAACCTTGTGGTTAGTCCAGTGCTTATCCTACAGCACCACACCAGGACTCCATTGTCTCCTATGGACACAGTTATCTCATGGATGATATCATTGCCAAGATATATGCTATTCTTGGGCTAGTCCAACCTCTTCTTTCTGCTTAACGAGAGACCTAGACCTAAGGAGGTTAAATGGAGACCTGGTGTGGCACTGTGGGCTAATGTGTCAGACTGCAAAGTTGTTTGAACCACAAGGTCGATGGTTAAGGCTCACCAGCTGCTCCTTGGAAACCCTATACAGGGTCGTTATGGGTCAGAAACAACTTGATACTTAACAACAACAACAACAAAGAAGTTAAATAATTTGCATAGAACCTAGACCTGTAACTATAACCCAGGTTTTGCAATTCCTAGTCAGATACTCTCATAGTATACCAAGATAAATATATGCCACTAAGAGATTCTAGTATCAGACAAAAAAGCCAAAACATTCCAGACTGTTTCTTGACAGTTTTGTTGTATTGATTCTTGCTCAAGAAGGTAAATCACCTGATTTTTCTTTCTGTCTTATTTCTCACCCCTCTCTCAATATTGGGATTTAGGGTTTGTGTCCTTTATATGAATGAAGACAAAAGTGTATAAAGTTAATTTTTTTCCATATTTATAACATGCTGCCAAATTCAGGGCTCATATTACATGCTCAACAAAGGCATTTTGATTTTTGTGTCTAAATGATACTGGCTTTGAGTCAGTATAAATTAGCAAGGGGGGAATCCCAGAATTGAATTGCCGTATTCTATGGTTGGAAGGTCGACCTTCAGCTAAAAATGTTGGTTTGGAAACTATAGCCTCATAACTAGAAGCAGTTAATGAGTAGCTGTTCCTGCCTCTGTCCTCCTTTAGTCTATCTATCAGTGCTCTGCCCTTGGACAGCTGCTGCCAGCTCAGCTCAATTGCTTCTCTTCAGAATTGACTTTACCCTAAACTGGAAGTACCTAGGGTCCTTAGAGTGTTTTTTGTTTTTTGTTTTCTTTTCTTTTTCTATCTCTAGGAGCCTGTAAGTATCAGTTGGTTTCCTTATGGTAACACCAGTAGACATAGCGCGTTTTGCCATGTGCCCATCATACTCAAATGGACATTTCCCATGCTGTGTGGTTTTCTCTTCACTCATCCCCTTCATGCCTGCCCACACCATCAAGAATTATTTATCTCATTGAATTTATTTTTAAAGACCTAGTGCTGTCAGATTCCTAAGGTCATTGCTGATTTGATGTGTTTAATCATAGAGCAGTGTGTTGTTAATGGACCTTCCTTCTCTTCTCAGGTAACATGCATTTAACAGTGGCCTTCTGGAGAAAACGCCTCAGCCCAAAGAAGTGACTGGACCGGTGAGAACTTAAGGTACGGTAGCATTCCTATGAGAGAGATTTGGGTGTAGAAGTGGTGCAGAGGGCAAGCCCTGGTCACATACCTGCTGGGGCTTGGGTGGGGAGGAAGAGCAGTGTTGATGCTGGCTGCATCAGTCTGTTGGAGAAATAGTTTCCACTTGGATTTAAAACCCACAGCTTCATTTGCAGGGATTAGCCTGTGACCCAAGAGGTTTCCTTACTTTTCTCTTTTTCTAGCTCCCTTAGAAATGCACATCTTTTTTCTATATGTGCTTTGTTTAAATATTTATCTTCATGTATACTTGTCCAGACATGTGCATATGTATGGCTATAAAGTAGAGGAGGATTCAAAAAGAACTCAATGTGTTGCATTAGAGAAAGAAAAGAGGTCTTAAAACACCTGGATTCTTTGATTTGTTCTTGTCGTTAATGAGCCTGTGTGACAAGTCATATAGTCTTCCTGGACCTCAGTTTATATATCTCTAAAAAAAAGAAAATGAATTCACAAATTCAGGTGCTATCTAAATCTACAAAGTGGGAGAAGTTGTCAATAATAATGAAAAGAAAAACATGAGGACAGGACGGATTCACTTTAAAAGGTCAGGAGACAGAAAAAGATGATTACAATTAAAAAGAAAAAAGAACATCAAAAAAAAGTTAAAGCAGTCAGAGAGACTAGGGAATGAGTGAATCAGAGCAGGTGAATCGAGAAATCGGTAGGTGATATGTTGTCATTATCATTATCACCTCCCGTCAGACAAATGTCTCAGTTGTACCTAGATTCTCTACTGTAAACATTAGTGTTCACCACTCACTCATCTGTGTGACCTTTTTTGTTCAGTTATGTATTTGTTAACTATCATATAAGAACTCAGAGATCAAGGCTTTGATTTGCTCATTATAGTGTTTCAGACCAGTGCTATAATCAAATGTAGATTTACACTATTCTTTTTT
>NW_006408941.1:1480051-1488014 GCF_000296735.1 Chrysochloris asiatica | reverse complement strand
TTATGTGCCGTGGAGTCGGTTCCGACTCATAGCGACCCTGTGTAGGGTTTCCGAGGCTGTAAATCTTTACGGGAGCAGAACGCCTATCTTTCTTCCGCGGAGCACCTGGTAGTTTCGAACTGCTGACCTTGTGGTTCACAGCCCGATTTGTAACCACTACGCTACCAGAGCTCCTTAACAAAAGTAGCATAATGGTTACAAATTGGGCTGCTAATCTCAAGGTCAGCAGTTCGAGGCTTTCTGTTCCCGTAAAGATTTACAGCCTCAGAAACCCTGTACAGGGGTGCTATGTGTCCAAATCAACCCGACAGCACTTAACAACAACAACCAGTCTATGTAACTCCCACCAAATGACTGGGTGGGACCATGCATATTAGATATATTTTCTTCTTTTCCTGATGGGTCTGGGTAAGAGAAGGTGGGAGAAGATGATGATAGGATTATACACTTCAGTTGTGAATGATTGTTAACAGTGTTAATTGTGATTAAAAATTTTGGAACTGTATACTGTGGGGACTGGCCAATTTTGCCATCCTGGGCATAAAATGAGCCATCTCAGAAGCAGAAGGAGGGGATTTTACTACCATACCAGCAAGAAAAATAACCAGGAGTAGAGCATGTCCTTTGAACCCCAAGATTCCTGCACATCGAACCTTCTTGATCCAGAGACAGAGAGCTGTGACTCTAGAGGAGCAGCAGCAGCAGCAAAACCAAGAGCCAGAGCATGAGACAGCAATGGGCTTCCTGGCCCACGGCGCAAGTAAAGCTGAGCACCATGGGGCATGAGGCTTGCTTGCAGAGTTTGGTGCCTCAAGGCACTTAATTGGGGGACCTAGAGCTGAATCAAGTCCTAGTGTGACATTGTAGGATAAGCACTGGACCACAAGGTTGGTTTGAACTGCAAATTTTGTGGGTCAAACCCACCAGTCAACCCTATACAGGGTTGTTATGAGTCAGAACAAACTCGGTAACGCGTAGCAACAATAAGAGCTGAGTGCTTTCAGGCTAAGACTTATGACTGGGTGGCATGCTCTTTGAACATTTATTAATAGCACTAAAGGAGCTTTGGAGTTCTGGTTAGGGTTGTAGGATAAGTGCTTGATCATAAGGTCAGTTTAAACAGCAAGGTCGGCGGTTCAAACTCATCAGTTGCTCCTTAGAAACCCTATACAGAGTCACTATGAGTCAGAACTGACTCAATGACACTTAAGAACAAAAATAACAAAGGAGCTTTATAACATTGCTCAAGCAGGGCAGAGACCAGACCAAGGGGTGGAGGGCCAGAGAGACAGCTGCTTAAAGACATGACTAGGAAAAGGATGTCCTGACCAAAGCACATTTTTTGAACATTTCTGATTCTGATTTATAGCCTATTAATTTCTATAATAAAACCCATAATCATTAGTATTGACTGAGTTCTGTGTGACCATTGTAATGAATTATCAAACCCAGCAGAGAAGGTAGAGAGTGTCATGAGAGGGACAGTTGGTGTTAGAATTGGTAAAGGTGGAGAGAGGGTGAAGGCTCATAAGAATCAGCCTCTAATGAGGAGTTTGATTAGTCCTTCCCTCTTGTGAAGTCAAAGGTCAGATGGTGTCCTCCTCAATATCCTTTCTACAACAAATTTTTGTTGAGGATGTATGTTTTCAGTTCTCTTAGGTATACATCTAGTAATAGAATTGCTGGATCATGTGATAACCATATATGTAATTTTAGTTTTTTTAAACTTTTGTGCTTTAAAGTTTACATAGCATATTAGTTTCCCAATCGTTAGTTATTTCACAAATTGTTACATGACATTGGTCGCAATTCCAGCATTGTGTTAGAACTCTGTTTCCTCCCTGGGTTCCCCATTTCTTTTCCTCTGGTTTGCCTGTCCTTCTATGTCTTTGGTCTTTGGTTTCGGGCATATGTTGTCCCTTTGATCTTATATAGTTGATTGTTTAAAGAAACATTCTTCATGGGTGTTGTTGTTTATTTTATAGTCCTATTATTTGTTTGAAAGGTTGAAGGAGTGTCTTCAGTTTCAAGTTAGAAAGTTGTCTCAGAACAATAATCTCGGGGGTTCCTTTAAGAGCAGTAAGTCTGATCTTAAAAACATTTTTCCTACACCTTTTACGCATTCTAACCAGGACTATTTATTATAGTCTTGGTCAGAGTGATTGGTTGTGAATAGCCAGGCACCATCTAGTCCTTTTGGAGACAGGTTAAAGGAGGCTTTTAGACTCTAATTGCTTCCTTAAGCCTTTTGTTTGAATCACCTTTGCTCCAATCAGGAAAAGAACAGTACTTGCTTTTTAGATAACAGCTTACCATGTTTAATATGTTTAATATGTTGAAGAATTCCCAATTGTTTTCAAAGCAGTTGCACCATTTTAGTTCCCACCAGCAATATATAAAGGCTCCAATTTCTACACATCCTTTCTAATACTTGTTATTCTCCTTCTTTATTATAACCATGCTGCTGCTGCTGTTGTTGTTGTTGTTGTTAAATGCTGTCTAGTTGATTCTGACCCACAATGACCCTGTGTAGGATTTTCTAGGAGTAGCTGGTGAACTTGAACCGCTGACCTTGCAGTTCAAACAATTTTGCAATCCAATGCATTAATCCACAGCACCACACCAGGACTCCATAACCATCCTACTGGGTGTGAACTAGCATCTCATTGTGGTTTTGATTTGCATTTCCTTGATAGCTAATGACATTGACCTTCTTTGCATAAGCCTACGGACTATATTTCTTCTTGGGAGAAATAACTATTCAAATATTTTCTCAGCTATTGTTTCTTTACTTATATCTCTGTCTTTGTTTCTTTCTTCTGTGCTCTATAATGCTTCCAGATTAATGTTTCTAATATGCTACTATGCATTGAATTTCTGCTCAGAAACCTTCAATGTTTTTTGTTTTTTTTTTCATTGCTTATGGTACAGAATTTCTTTAGTCTGGACTAATAAATCTTTTCATTGTCTAGGTCTTTATAGAATATGGACATTTGTGTTGGCCAAGTGACTCAACTGGATTTTGCATTAGACATACTCGATACTTCCTTGTCTCTTTTTGTGTAAGGAAACCCCAGTCTTCTCTCTGGAGTTTAAGTAGCATTTATAGATTAACAACTAATGATTGTAACATGAAATGTACAAATTATGAATCTAGGAAAATTCTAAGTTGTCAAAAATGAAATAGAACACATGAAGATTAATCTTAGATGTTGTTTAGTGCTGTTGAGTCAGTTCTGACTCATAGGGACCCTGTATAAACTAGCTATCATAGTATACTATAAATTTCATAGGGACCCTGTATAAACTAGCTATCATAGTATACTATAAATTTTAACAAATACCTGATGGTACATTGGTGTTGGTGATGGTGGTTATATGATGTGGAGTCAGTTCCGACTCATGGTGACTGTGCATAGGTTTCTGAGGCTGTGAATCTTTATGGGAGCAGAAAGCCTTATCTTTCTCCCATGGAACAGCTGGCAGTTTCGAACTGCTGACCTTGAGGTTAGTGGCCTGACTTGTAACCATTATGCTTAAGATGACATAATTCCTAGCCACTTGAGAGTTTATACTGTTGGGTCTGAAAATTCTAAGGATGTACAAGTATAGAGCAGAAACAATTTAATGAAAACATACATATGGATAAAAGATAAAAAGTTACATTTCAGCCAGTGTGTCATTAAATATGTGTCTCTTCTAGTCATAGTCTTTGCAACTCCCAGCAAACTACTTTTTTCTTATGGGTTTGGGTAAGACAATGTGGGGTAAGATGCTAATGGTTATATGATTCAGTTATGAGTGATTGTTAACAGGGTTAATTGTGTTTGGTCAATTTTGCCATCCTGGGTATAAAATGAGCCATCTCAGAAGGGGTGGAGGGATCCCGCTACCATCAGAGAGGAAGGAGCCAGGAGTGGAGCCTGTCCTTTGGACCCTGAGATCCGTGTGCATTGAGCCTCCTTTATTCAGGGATAGAAAGCTGTATCACTGGAAATGTGACAGAGGAACAGCAGCAATAACACCAAGAGCTTGAGCATGGGACAGACTGGTGATGTTCCCAGCCCATGGAGGAAATAAAGCTGACTTGGGTGTCTCTAGGCATTTAATTGGGGTGACTACATTTTTGCTGACCCACAGAGCTAGAACCGAGTGTCTTCAGCTTGAAGGGTTTTGGTGGAGCAAAACTTTATCAGCAACCTTAAAAGAGCTATGTGGCATTGCCAGAGCAGAGCAGCGGCCAGGCCAAGAGGCTGAGAGTCAGAGAGAGACCTGCTTGCTGACATGGCAGCGAAGCTGTCCTCACCTGTGCATTTTCAAATCTTGCATTATAACCTGTTAACTTTCCTAATAAACCCCATTGTCATAAGTAGAGTGCTATGAGAGAAGTGGCTGGAGTAATGTTTTGCAATATGAAACAAATAGAGAGCATAGGGTAGGGTAGTACATGGTTAAGTGCCAAGTTGAATAGGCACAGTTTAAGTTTGCTTTACCTTTAATACTAGAAAACTCAGAACTCTGGTTTTTGTACAGATCTCCTAAATGACATTGAATGTTTTCTTTTGTGTTAATTAGTTACAGTGTTTTCTTTTTATTGTATGCTGCCTCACACTTTCTACAGTAAAGGAAGGCATAAGAAATATACAAGTTTAAAAATAAATGCCAAGATGTATGGTAATGGCAAGAAGACATAGTAGCTGTGTTCAGGAAAGAGATACCAATATTTGATGGGAAAGGAAATGTTTCTTGAAAGATTGCTACTATGTAAACAGAAAATAAAAAAGGATCTTTTCAAGAGAGAACTTAAGCAAGATGCACGAAAGAGGAAAATTCATATGAATTCTTCCTCTTAATCCCCATAGATCCCCTGCTAGAGTTGGGGGTACCATGGAAGTTAATGTGAATAGATCATCTTCAGATGTGTCGGGTAAAAAGAAAAAAAAAAAAAAAATCATTGCTAAGGGGTCTTGGTGTACTGTTGTATAACCACTGGACTGCTAGCTGGAAGGTCAGAGGTTCAAACCCATGAGCCACTCCTTGCAAACTATATATATGTATGTGTGTGTATATATATATATATATATATACACACACACACATACATACATATGAGGGTGTGTGTGTGTGTGTGTATAGTTTATAGCACGTCACTGTGAGCTGGAATCGACTCAGCGGACTTTAACAACAAGGGATATGTGGTAGAGTGTAGTAGTGGTCAGACTGTATTTCGGAAAGTTGTGCTGTGCAAAATGAATTAAAGGAGAATTTAGGGTTAAAAGTTAAATATAAAATCCTACTCTTGTGGTTCTAAGATTTATTTTCTTCTTCCTCTCTCATATGTATATACATACATACATACATACATACATACATACATACATACACGGGAGTCCTGGTATGGCGCTGTGGGTTAATGTGCTAGACTGCAAAGCTGTTTCAACTGCAAGGTTGGCAGTTCAGGCTCACCAGCTACTCCTTGGAAACCCTATACAGCGTCACTATGGGTCAGAGTCGACTTGACAGCACTTAACAAAAACATACACACACACACACACATATGAAGAGGCTTCAAAAGTTCATGGGATATCTTTATGATCTTTTAATTTCATAGTTCATGAACTTTTTTAAGCCCTCTCATATTATTTGTTTATAATACATATTTGCTAATGATCTCCTTTGTCGGGTAACATGAGAGCAATGGAAATTTTATTATCACTTGTAACAAAATAATTTTAAAAAAATCATAGTGTTATTGTTTAGAGAACCTGGTTGTGAATTTTAATTCCACTAAGTTCTTTATAAGAGTATCACAGGGAAATCAGCCTTACTTTTCTTTTTTAGGACTATTATCAGTATACTAATAATATTTATTCTCCATGAAAGGTACATAACTAGTTTATGGAAATAACAAATTGTGTTTGACTTGCTCAAGCTTGAGCTGAATAAAACAGATTGACATCTGTGCAAATTTGTCATATAGTTCAAGTAACTTACTCAGGTAGCCCCTTTGGCACTCACTGTGGGATAAAGCACCTGTACCTCAAGGTTGGTTTGAACCACAATGTTGGCGGTTCAGACTCATCAACTACTCCTTGGAAACCCTATATAGGGTTGCTGTGAGTCGCAACCAACTCAATGGCACTTAACAACAACAACAAACTCTGACATTCAAATATGTTAACCCTTTTCTTGGGTATCTGAAACATAATTTTCCAGTGTAATTTATTTGTTAGGTACAAAAATTTTAGCAGAAAATAATAAATATGAGGAAGCTTCAAAAAGTTCATGGAAAAATCGAATGAAAACATAGAATTTTTCCGTGAATTTTTTGAAGTTCTCTTTTAGTTTATTAGTTTATTACTCTCAACTGTTTTGACTGACTAATGACTTCTAGTGTGTCATTAAGCTTCTATATTTAAACTGTTTAGGAGGTCATCTAGTTCCTCCTAGTTTTTTGCCCTTTAATTTTTAAACTTGTGAATTGGTTGAAAGTTCACAGAGCAAATTGATACAGAGCAATAATTTATATGCACTTTGATTTGTGACATTGATTGCAATCCCACAATGTAACAGCACGTCCTCCCTTTGTTTCCCATTTCTGTGAGCTTTGTTGTTGTTAACTGCTGTCAAATAGGGTTTCCAAGGAGGTACTCGTAGATTTGAACTGACAACATTGTGGTTAGCAGTCTAGTTCTTATCAGAAGCATCATACTAGGACTCTTTTTGAGTTTTACTCTTAGGCAAATGCTGCCCTTTTGATTTCATGGTTGCTTGTCTTAGGGAGTTCTTAACTCAATGGTGTTCTTGTTCACCATAGCTGTTGTCTATCCTTTGGCTGAAAATTGACCAAGAGGAATGGGTTCAGTTTCAGGCCTGAAGAATATCTGAGGGCCATAATCTCAAGCGTTTCACCAGCTTCCTTCCCACCAGTAAAACTTCTCTTTTTCTTTTTCTTTTTTTAAATCATTTTGAGTTCCACATTTTTCACTATTGTGATCCCTTTCAGAGTAGTCATTGATGGTAGCCAGGCACCATCTAGTTTTTATGGTTTCGTGGCTAATGATCTAGACTAGTTACCCACAATATCTGGACAGTTTCCATCTCTGGCCTTTAGTCCTGGTTCTGATGTTGAGTAGTTAGGTTACTTGAGCATATCACTCATGCCTTTGAGCCTGTTTCTTTATAGCCAAACTGTGGATAGCAATGTCTTTATCACACTGTTGTGTTGTGACACAATCATTCCAATTTCCTGACAGTTTAAAACTGGCCAAAATAAATGTCAAGGGGAAGTACTATTTTGCCATAGATCATTGATATTATTGTAAAAATTTTAATTTATGGCCAGAAATGAAAGTGTCCATCATCAGGTTCTGCTGGGTCTTACTCTTGGATTTCCTGGCTCTCTTGGCCAAGGGTCCCTTACCTTGGACATGAATCTGTTTTCTGATATTCATTCTTCCATGTCTTTAACCATTTCCATATAATTATACTGTATATATAACCTCAGCTATTGTATGAATTCATCTGTGTTTTTAATTTTATTTTTGCTGTATGCTAGTATTATACTATGTGGGCAAAATAAGAGTTTTGTATTTGGTAGAATATTCTTACATTTTTAGACTTCAGTTTCCAACCAAACTTATTGTTTGAAGAAGGGACATCATCTTGATTTTATACTACCTTTTGTCCTTCTTTCACTTTATTACTGATTGTAATAAAATATTCTTGTATTTCCCCAAACAGAGCAGAAATCCATATACTTAGCTTTAATTGCTCAGGGATCAGGAAGGTGCTTCATACTTAGAACTTAAGTAAGATGTTTATATCCAGTTTGTCCATCCAGGGCACAGTTCTGCCAAAGAAGCCTCCTGTGACCTATCATGACTTCTTAGAATGGATACAACCGTTGCCTAGCTGGTTGTATCTCTTATCTTGCTTTCAGAAGTGTATAGACCTAGATGGA
>NW_006408941.1:1474675-1478036 GCF_000296735.1 Chrysochloris asiatica | reverse complement strand
GCTTCTTGAATGCTTATCTTTTCACTTTTTATGATGTTGGGAAAATTTTCTTGCAAAAACTCTTCAACTATCTCCTCTGTGGGCTTTGACTTATCCTTTTTGACTATAAAGCAAGGAAACTTATTTTTACCATCACTAATCATTTGGTGTGGTACTGTAGGTAGGCAATTCAGACCTACTAGTTGCTCCTAAGAAACCCTATGCTATGAGTCGGAATCAATTCAACAGCACATAACAATCATTTGGTTCAGTAAACATTGTGAATGCTCTCAGGTTTAAATCACTAAATGCTGTAGGAGCTATAAGTACTGACTGCATCATTGCCATGAAAGGGATTATTATTGTTGTTGTAAAGTGCTGTTGTGTCAGTTCCGACTCATAGCAACCATGTGTAGGGTTTCTGAGGAGCGTCTGGGGAGCTTGAACTGCTGAATGTGCGGTTCAAACTGACTTTGCAGTCCAGTGCATTAACCTACAGCATCACAAGTTAACCAAGTAAAAGCTAATGATAAGACAGAAGGAAATGCTGTAAGAAGCATAGAGACAGGAGTAATTGAACTTTCTTGAAATTAAAAAAGCATTCAACCAAAGATGCAAAGCATTTTTTTTCTCAATTAAGAAATAAGATTGTGTTAAGTGGAAAAGGAAGAAGGAACGTTGTGAATTGAAGGAGCAGTATGTATAGAGATCTGTCTTGCAAGAAGTGCAGCCAGAGTGCTCCTTCCTTGGAGGCCCAAATAACCAAACTTCATCTCTCATACTTCGGACATATTGTCAGAATGAACCAGTTGCTGGAGAATGATATCATGTTTGGTAAGGTGGAGGGTCAGAGAAAAAGAGAAAAACCCCCGGCCAAGTAGCAACATCGATGGACTCAAGCTTGGCAACAATAGTGAGGTTGTCCCAGAATTGGGCAGTGTTTCGTTCTGCTGTGCATAGGGTTGCTATGAGTCGGTACCAACTTGATGACACCTAACAACAACAACAACAAAAGTATGCAGTACCTGTGAGAGACAATAAACCCCTAAGGGTGCTTGGAATACCAGGCGGCTGGTGAGACTGGGCATAGAAAAAGACTGGAAAAGTAAGTTGTGGTAACCTAGGAAATTATGTAAAATGCCCCCAAAGAGTTTAAGCTTTGTATTATAGGCAACCTGAGAATCACTGAAGGAATGACAGGACCACGTCTGCCTTAGCGATGTGATTCTGGTAGCTGCGAGGGTTGGATTGAAGAAGTAAGAGGAAAACCAACTAAATAGAGACTTTTTGCGGTTGTTGTTGTAAAGTGCCTTGGAGTTGGTTCCAACTCATAGTGACCCTGTATAGAGTTTACAAGGAGCAGCTGGTGGGTTTGAATCCCCAACCTTGTGGTTAGCAGTCCAGTGCTTATCCTACAGCATCTTAATTTATAGTTTTTTTTATTCCTTTTAATTTACTTATGGAAATTTAAATTTCTGGAAAGTAGTACACTATTTTATAATGTTTATAGTATTAGAACTTGAACACGTTTTATGCTGTCTAAACATTTGAGATTTGGACGCTTTAAATAATTTTTCTTCTCTAGTAGGACCGCTGTGTAACTAAACATTTTGCTGAGCTTGTGTTTTTATCAAAGATAGATCTGGTTCCCACTTATTTTCTATTCTGAAAAAGATTCCTACTTTGTGTTTCTACTTAGATGCCTCACAAATATCTCAAATTTTATTTATTGGATTAGGACGCTTGGTTTTTGTACCTAGGCCATCCTCTTCAAACTTGTTCTTTCCCAGATCTTTTCCATCTTGCTGAATAACACCATCTTCCATTATTCATGCCAGGAACTAGTTATGCATGCTTCTTTTTTCCCTCAACATCTTCATATAGTAGTATGATTCTGTTGGTGCTTATAAAATATTATTCCTTAGCAGCTTAGTCTAAACACTGTTATCTGTTGACTAGGTGACTTCAGTAGCCTATTAACCCCACCTTTTGTGTATCTTTCATTTTATTCTTCTCACACAGTAGAATGATTTGTAAATGCAAATTTGACCATAGCTGTATCCCATTACCCAGAACAATACCTGATATATTATAGGCATCCAGTAAATTTGTTGAGTATCACCTCTCATTGACTTACTTTCTCACTCTCTAGCTTTATCCTTTTGCAACTCTTTTGCTTTGATAGGTTTCCCCCACTTTTTATGAGAATGCATATTGATTTCAAATCCTGTTCAACTTCTTTCCTACTAGGTATTTAAAAATTAAGATGAGTTCTTATTTTTAGAATATGCATGTATTGTTAGAATACTCACCTTGCAGCTAGCTTGGGTGCCACCAAAAAGGTAGATAAATTGCAAAAAGACAGAAGTTTGGTAGTCATAGATTCAGGACCACCTCTTAGACTGTCCATTGCATAACCTCCCAGACTGTACTTTGGACTGTGTATCAGGCTTCTTGGGTAGCCAGAATACAAACTGCTCTAGTCACTTCAAGGGCTCTAACCTTAATTGTTGTTGTTGAGTGCCTTAGAGTTCGTTCTGACTCATAGTAACACTGTATAGGATTTTCAGGTAGTTGCTGGTGGGTTTGAAATGCCAACCTTAATAGGTATGGGCAATTTTTGAACAGCTGCTGAAGTAGATAGCCAAGTGGTAGAATATGTCCTTGAAAAGGATCACTTTATATATAGGGGAGCAATAAATTGTTAGCTGTGGGAAGCATGGGTGCTCTGCTAGATTCTGCTCTATTTGCCCTGGTGTGGTGCTGTGGGTTAATGCGCCAGAATGCAAAGCCATTTGAACTGCAAGGTCGGTGGTTCAAACTCACCAGCTGCTCCTTGGAAACCCTATACAGGATCACTATGGGTCGGAATTGACTTGACGGCAATTAAGAACAAACAACAAGGGATACATAGAAGGCTACTTTTAGAGCAGAGGCAACTGTCACAGTAAAAACTCCATGGATTATAACAGTTGCTGCAATAATGGACACTAACGATCATGTTGATGATGTAGGCCCAGACAGCATTTTGTTGTGTTGTATGCTGGGTCAAGATGAGTCAGAGCCAACTTGACGACAACTAATAAAAATATAAGAGCGCCTAAACGAAAGCTGGTTTGTAGCTTTCTTCCTCCAATGGCTTTCCATCACACTTGAAATTCAAATTCCATATCTTCGTTTACAAAGCTAAATGTGATCTCACCTCATTTACTATTTTTTCCTGTGCTTTTGTTCTTCAAATATGCAAGTTCTTGTGCCAACATATGGAATGCTCCCCTCTCTCCTTCCCCAGTTTTACATGTTGTTGTTGAGGGTGTTGAGTTGGTTCTGACTCATAGTGGTCCTTGTTTAGGGTTTCAGAGGAGTAGCTGGTGAGTTTGAG
>NW_006408941.1:1472014-1473455 GCF_000296735.1 Chrysochloris asiatica | reverse complement strand
AACAACAACAACAAATAGCATTCTGCCAAATTCTTTTTCAAGTAGTTCCAGTGCCTCTTCTGCAAAAACAGTTTCTAGTTCTGCATCTTGTTTGTTTGAGTTACTCTGTCTTATTTATGTGAACAGTAATTTTCTGCTGCTTTCAAAGCATTGTGGTTGTATTATATTTTTATTAAGGCGATGAATGTTTGTTGGTGTATTCTTAGGTACTCACCAACTGCCTCTTGGTGGGTGTGATCAAGAGATGAGTTTATGCGCCATTCTCTGTTCACTGTTCATATAGTTCAGTTCAGAGTGGATTTAGCTGATGTTGGTTATAGTCACAGATCTGGTGTATAGCAGCTGGTATTGGCTCTTGCCCACCTGGTGGGGTTGTAGAGGGTATGGCTGTTGCTTGACTGTAGGGCTGCAGCTGTTGTCTCCTGTCAGGTGAGGCATGAAGAAGGAAAACAAACAAGCCAATTAGTGACAGCTAAATATGAAATCAGTGGCACTTTCTCCAGCAAGCGGTATGCTGTGTTACCTACTAGCCTCTTGTCTTCATAGCTGCCCGAGAAAGTTCAAGATGATCACACTGCACCTGGTGGGCCCACACAGATCACCAACCTCCTTTTCTCCCTCCCCCCTTTTTTTTCCATCTCACGAGTACATTCAGCCACCTCTCCTAGTGAGAGCTAGTCCAGGGCTGGCCACAGTCAACTGCAGATTTGAAGCAGGGTCTGCCCTAGCTGGATTATTGCAGATAGTTCTTCCCCAGCCTTACAACCTCTGTTTCTACCTCCAAGTGGCTCCAGCTGCCAAGAAAGCGGAAGCTTCCCTGGAGGTGTTGATAGGTACTGGTAGAGCCTGGGATCCCCTCTGTAATCAGGGGAGTGTGAAGAACCAGAGGAAAAAAGAAAAATAAATAAATCACACCTTTGTATCTATGAGCCACAGCTAGTTTTTTGCAGTGCAAGTATTTTTTCTTATCTTTAAAGCCACTCACAAACTCAAGATGGCCAAGGAAGGTCTCATCCACCATCATAGCTCAGCAGTCACCTTTTCTCTTGTCTCATCTACTCTGCTCTCTCTTACAGTAATCACTTGATCCCCTTTGTTTCCCTTCCTCTAAAGCTCAGAGTTCCAGGACCATCTTCTGCATTGTTTCATTTGGTTTCCACATCCTTGCTGCAGAAGGTCCACACAGCCTTTGTGCATAGTCTGCCATCTTGCTTCACCTCCTCCTGATTTTTTTTGATTGGCATTAGCTCGATATATTTATTTCCATCCTTTGATTTTTAAACTATTTTTGTCTTTGTGTATAAGGTGTGTCTCTTATAGACAGCATATTGAAGGATCCTTTTTTCTTATCTGTTCTGCTACTGTCTGTCTCATTTAATCCATTGACACTAATTATCAGTAGGTATAAATGTGAGTGTGGTTTTTTGTGGTGCTGCTGTTT
>NW_006408941.1:1470689-1471264 GCF_000296735.1 Chrysochloris asiatica | reverse complement strand
TTGGGTTGCCGAGGTTCCACGTGATCCTTACCCGTCTCTGGCCACACGTCCAGCATAAACAGCCGCCATCCGAGGAAGGCAGGGAGGGAGGAGATTGACTAGGGACCCCATAGTTTGTGCGTTTTCTTGTCATTTCCTTCACTGCTGTTGTTTTAATGTTTACAGAATCTTCATGGTTTTTCCTTTTCTTGATTTGATTGAGAATGCATTTATTTTCTTGGAGGTTACTCTATAATTTGTTTTTTCCCCAGTTAGACTGTTTTATCTTGAAATCTATTTGACTGAAAGTTTTGTAACTATACTTTCCCTTCTTTTTGCTTTGTCGTTGTCTTGATTATAAATTCTTATCTTTGATTCCTTATTTTTTCAGCTTTATAGGTTTGGTTTATTTGGGGTGCTTCTATATCTGGATTGAATTCTGGTGGTGTTGCTGTGTATGTGAATCTGGTTGTATTCTACTGTTGTTGGTTTTCATTTAAAAGAACTTCCTTTAGTATTTTTTGTAAAATTACAAATTCCTTTAATTATTGAGAAATGTTCTAATTTCTCCTTTGTATTTAAGGGTAAGTTTGATG
>NW_006408941.1:1468937-1470139 GCF_000296735.1 Chrysochloris asiatica | reverse complement strand
TTCATTTCTAAAATCTTAGTATTAATATTCTAGATTTCTATATGCAGGTTTTGTATTGTCTCCAATCCTTTATCTACTTTGTTTGATTTCTCCTGTAGTGCTTTCCTGAAATTTTCCTTGTTTTCTTCTACCTTTCTGTCAGTCCCTTGTTGTTGTTGTTGAATGCCATCAAATTGGTTCTGATTCATAGTGACCCTGTATAGGTTTTCCGAGGAGTGACTGGTGAGTTTGAACCACCAACCTTGAGGTTCAAACCTACCTTGTAGTCAAGTGCTTATCCTATATTGTCACATGTATCAAAATATCATTTTCTTGAATTCTTCTTCAGATTGTTTTAAAGCCTTTTTTCCTCAAAAATGCCTCCTAGCACTGCTTCTGGGGCACTTATTTGAGCCACTCTGTTTTCTTTATGTGAACAGAAATTGCTGCTTTCAAGACACTGATGTTGTGTTTCTATTAAGTTGATGATTGTATGTTAGTATAGTCTCAGGCACTCAACCAACTGCCTCCTGGTGGGTGTGATCAGAAGATGAGCTTGTACATGGTTCTGTTTGCTGTTTGTGCAGTTCAGTTTAGGATGAATTTGGTTGATGTTGGCTGTTGTTGTTGGTTCAGTGTATAGTAGTTGGTATTGGCTCTTGCCCAGTGGTTGGGGTTGTAGAGGGTTTGGTTGGTTGTGACAGGGCTGTATGGCTGTAGTTGCTGTCTCCATTGTCTCTGCAAGTCACAGGTATGTGTCTGGAGCACGGAAAAGTTTTCTTGTCTCTTAAGCAGCTCACAGATGCTCAAGATGGCTACCGCTATCTGCTCTCTGGCTCATGTCACCAGTCTCTTTTTCATTTTGCTGTTTCTGCTCAGTTCTTTCTCCTAATATGCATTCAGTGCATTTTTCTATCCTTTCATCTGAAGCTCAGAGTTCCAGGACTAACTTCTATATCTGTTTTATTTGGTTATCCATATCTTTGTTGCAGAGGGTACTGCAGAGCATTTCTGCCTAGTTCGTCATCTTGCCATCTCTTCCTTTTTTTCTTTTAAAGTTTTTATTGTGAATTATGTGATAGTTTACATGGGACAACATTAGCTTTACATTCATTCCATCTTATTTCATTTCCATGATTACAATCTCCTGCATGCATCATCAGACAACCAAAGGGTATACCCTGTAAGCCTGCCCCCTGGCCATCAGAACACAGCTCCTCTCC
>NW_006408941.1:1441193-1455277 GCF_000296735.1 Chrysochloris asiatica | reverse complement strand
TTGGACAGTGAATAAGGAAGACCATAGAAGAATTGTTGCATTTGACTTACGGTGTTGGAGGAGAATAATGAAAATACCATAGACTACCAAAGAACAAGCAGATCTGTGTTAGAAGAAGTGCAGCCAGAGTGCTCTTTGGAATCCAGGATGGCCAGACTTAGTTTCTCATGCTTCAGATATATTGTCAGTAGGGGGCCAGTCCTTGGAGAAGCATATCATTTTTGGTAAAGTGGAGGGTTGGAGAAAAAGAGGAAGATCAGTTAGATGGATTGGCACAGTGGCAGCAGTGATGGGGTCAGGCATAGCAACGATTGTGAGGGTGGCCCATGATTGGGAAGTGTTTTGTTCTGTTGTACATCAGGTTGTTATGAGTTGATAGTGACTCAGTAGCACCCAACAACAACAGATTTACTCCATTCCAGTCATCACAGTCGATTCTGCTTTCAGTTTTCAGCTCCTCCCCAGTCATACTTTGTGTGCCTTCCTTCCTGAGTGGCTCATCTCCTGGTACTAGATCTGACTATAACCTGGTGCTATTCATAATGTTTCAGTATTTAGGTGCTGACAGTTTTCCACTGCTATTCGTAAGGTTTTGTTTTGTTTTTATTCATAAGGTTTTCAGTGGCTACATTTTCAGTAGTAGTCCTTCTCCCATTCTTCCTATTGTTCGTCTGAAAGCTCAGCTGAACCTGTCTACATGTGTGTCACTACTGGTATTTAAAATACTGGTTGCATAGCTTCCAGTATGAAAGCAACACGCAGTCCCCCACAGTGACAAATTGGCAGTTGAGTGGTTGGTACTGGGGCTGTTGGTACTGGCAGTGGTGTTCTGCTGTTGGGGATTTATTTAGGTAGATGGTATGGGGATCATGACTGAATAGAATTAGTAAATGTTTTATAGCATAGCTGCTCTGAGCAAAAGGAATACTATTTTATGTAATCTGAAGATATTTAGATTTAAAGGCTGAATTAAATTCTCAGTTATTCAAATGTTTTTCTTTTCCTTTAAATAGTCATTTCAGCAAAACTCAAAGAAAATAAGAAGAATTGGTTTGGACCAAGTCCTTATGTGGAAGTCATAGTAGATGGACAGTCAAAGAAGACAGAAAAATGTAACAATACAAATAGTCCCAAATGGAAGCAACCCATCACAGTGTAAGTTTGACAGTATTTTCTGAAGTTTATTTTGCTAAGTCACCAAAAACACATCTTTTGAAAATTTTCATTACTTGCTTTTATTTATTTATTCTTTCTTTTTCCTTGTTTCTAGCTTTCTTTCTTCTAGTCCTCCTTTTTGTTTCTCTTGAGATATTTCCTTCTCTGTTCTTCTAATGTTTCCTTTTCTTTGTCTTCTACAGTTTGGGAGGTGGTAGTTTCACTGTTGCCACTGAACAACAGCTAGGAGTACCATGGTCACAGATCCAGAAAAAGTCTTAGCTTGGGATTGGATTATGTGGTGTTAAGTAGTTTCCTTAATTTTTTAAAATAGTGCTTTTGTTTTGTAAATTACAATGTCCATACAAATTTAGATAAGGATGTTTTTTTTTAATAAGACAATTAGACATTTCATTCTCAACTTTTTTATTCTTAACTGTTGTATCATGGGCATCTCTCCAGCTAGATGTATGTAGGTCTAGCAGCACTTATATATTGTTACGTAGAATTCCTGCATTTGTTTTAGCTGTATTAGACTCCTGGCATGGCACTGTAGGATAAGCGATTGGTTGGTTTGAACCACCGACCTTGTCGGTGGTTCAAACTCATCAGCCACTCCTTGGAAGCCCTATACACAGGGTAGCTGTGGGTCGGAACTGACTGGATGGTACTTAACAACTTAACAACATTGTCTTTTTGGGAGCATGGTGGTTCTGTCGAATAAGCATGGACTGCCAACCACTAGCTTTACAGTTTGAGCCCAACAGCCACCCTGTGGGAGAAAAATGAGAGTTTCTGCTCCCACTAAGATTTAAAGCCTCAGAAAACCCATATAGGGTTGCTGTGATTCAGAACCAACTCATGGATACTTACCAATAGTAACAACATTGATTTGTTACTTGGTTTTTTTATTGTTATTTTTGTTAAGTGCAGTCAAGTTGGTTCCAACACATCATGACCCTTTATAGAGTTTCCAAGGAGCTATAGGTGGGTTTGAACCACTGAACCTTGCTGTTCAAACCAACCTTGTGGCCCAATGGTTATCCTATAGCACCACACCAGACTTCCCTAGGCATATATCTGGTTTTTTGGTTTTATATCTGGTTTTGGGGTTTGTTTGGTGTGTTTTTTTTGTGTGTGTGTGGGTGTGGGTGGCATATATCTTTGTATGTTTGTGTTTGCATCTATCTCTGTAGTATGACTTCTTGGAAGTAGAATATATCTCAATTTTAACATTTAACTGAAAAAATTCCAAATGTTGGTATTGTAACCTAAGATATTACACATTTGTTGAAGGTAATTATAGACTAATTTCAGCTTTTTAATCTTAAGTTGAAGAAAAACATTAATAATAAATAGTTTTAAAAATAACATAGTATGTTTGGTTTGAGGACCAAATGTATATTAAAATGTAGATCAAAACGTAAATTGCTTTCATTACCTGATAGTTATAATTCTTGCATTTATTTCTCTTACAGAAAGAAGCCAGTTGACTTACAAAAAATGTTTTGTTTTTAAATTGTGAAATGAGAAATCTGAAGTTATAAGCTTTTTTTTTTCACATAAACTGCTGACATTGATATTATTAATTCTTAAAAATTTAGATAGGCTTTTTATATTCTTTAATGTGGATGTTGAAGTTCTAGGGACATCTTTATGTTTTTATGATGCAAAAAATCATTAAAAAGACAGGAAAAAAGACCAATATGAATGTCAGAAGACATTCTTAAACTTGATTTTGAATTGTAGAGATGCTAAAATGATTGGCAGAAATCATGATATAAAAGAGCTGAATAGAAAGTTTCAAAAGGGAAGCTTGAGAAGACAAAGTATAATAAAGGAATGTGCAAATACCTAGAATCAGAACACCAAAAAGCAAGAACACTTGTGCTCAGCATTTCTCAAGCTGAAAGAACTGAAGAAAAAAGTCAAGCCTTGATTTATAATATTAAAGAAGATGGAAGGAATACATGAGTTACTGTACCAAAAAGAGTTACTGTTCAATCATTTCAAAAGGTAGCATGTGATCAAGAACCAATGGTGTCAAAGGGGGAAGTCAACAGGCTGCCCAAAGGCATTGGCAAAAAACAATCTTCCAGGAATTGACAGAATGCAAATTGAAATGTTTCTGGAAAATGATGCAGTGCTGGAGGTACTTTTTCATCTGTGCCAAAAAAATTTTGAATACAGCTACTTGGCCAACCAATTAGAAATTTGATATATCTGTGTTCATTCCAAAGGAAGGTGACCCAGTGGAATATAGAAATCTTGGAACTATATCATTAATGTCACAATTAAGTAAAATTTTGCTGAAGATAATTTTAAAATGTTTGTAGCAGTACATTAACAAGGAATTGCCGGAAATTCTAGTTGTATTCAGAAGAGGACGTAGAATTAGGGATATCATTGCTGCTGCCAGATGAATCTTGACAAGCAGAGAATACGAGAAAAATGTTTACTTGTAGTTTATTGACTATGCAGAGGCATTGGGCTATGTGGATCCTAACAAGTTATGGATAACATTGCGAAGATTGAATATTCCAGAACACTTAATTGTGTTCACAAGAGACCTGTACATAGACTGAAAAGCAGGTGTTAGAATAGAACAAGGGGGTATATCTGGCAGCTCTCTGTCAATGTACTGCTGAAACCTTATTTGAATTATTTTTCAACAAAATTTTATTTTCATGTGACATGAAAATCAGGGAAGTTTTGCATCAGGGTTGTCATCTATTACTAATTCAGTCTGTATGCTGAACAAATGATCCGAGAAACTAGATTATATGAAGAAGAATGAGGCATCAGAATTGGAGGAAGACTCATCAACAGTCTGTTATAGGCAGATGACACACCTTGCTTATTGAAAGTGAAGAGGACTTGAAGTCCTTACTCATGAAGATCAAAGATTACAGTTTTCAGTATACATTGCATCTCAATGTAAATAAAACAAAAATCCTCAAAATTGTACCAGTGAGTAAGTAACATCCTTTTAAATGAAGAAAAATTGCAGTTGTCAAAGATTTCATTTTACTTGAATTCACAATCAACGTTCATGGAAGCAGCAGTCAAGAAATCAAACAATGTATTGCATTAGGCAAATTTGCTGCAAAAGACCTATTTAAAGTGTTAAAGGGCAAAGATGTCACTTTGAGGACTAAGATGCACTGGAGCCAACCCATATTTTCATATGCTTGTGAAAGCTAGAAGAAGACCGTAGTGGAATCAATGCATTTGAATTATGGTGTTGACAAAGAATGTTGAAAGTACCATGGACTGCCAGAAGAACAAATCTATTTTGGAAGAAGTATGACAGGATTGCTTCTTGAAAGCGATCATAGTGAGACTTTGTCACTCGAACTTTGGACTTGCTTTCAGGAAGGATCAATCCCTATACAAGGATATCATGCTTGATAAAGTGCAGGGTCAATGGAAAAAAAGAAGACCCCTAACAAGATGGGTTGACACAGTGGCAGCAACAGTGGATTCAAGCACAACAATTGTGAGCATGGCATAGGACCAGGCAGTGTTTCTTTCTGTCTCTATTAATTGGAGCCTACTCAATTGTACCTAACAACAGCATGATACTTTTCTGAAAATGAATGAAATTTAAGAATTTACTGAAAATCTTGAGACTCATTTACAGGATTACCCTTATATTGATGCTTATCTGTAGTAGTTGTTTCAGTAGTAATTTTTCTTAAGCATTCTGTTTTTTATTAGTGATTCATTAGAGATTATGATTCTAACCAATATGCAAGTGAAATTTATTTGAAAGAGTAAGTTAATTTTATAATGGTTACAGTCTTCATAATGGCCAGAGATATTCAGCTAAATACTAGACTTAAGTGCTCATCTAATTACCAACATCTATATTTGCTCACTTGATATGAGCATTGAAGCTCCTAAGCTGTTAATGACATTAAACTCTTCTCTTAGCCTCATCTGGTAGTACTGTTAAGATCAAGCTGTTCTCCTGAATTTTTAAGTTGTAGCATTGTGGCATGCAAATTTACCACAGCTTCCTTTGTTGAATAGCAGGCTTTTCTGAATGCTGTTCTGTATTTTAATTGACCTTCTTAGGCAGCATACTTTATATACCCACTCCCATTGTGAAAGGAAAAATAAATTTATCATTTTGTGTACCTATTCTCCAACTGAAAAATGAGAAATACTATCTTAATACAGTATATACTATGAACTTTTCTGAAACAGCATCTGAAAAGAGAATAAATACATTTTACCAAAGAAAACACTGCAATAAGTTCAAAATATTTTAAATTTTGGTTTAAATACCTGTGACTGTTAAAATGGTGATGGGAATTTGATGGGAGTGGGGGGTGAAAAAGCATAGTTAATGTCTAAGGAGGAACCTGTTTCTTCTCATTATTTGATTGTGCTTTAGAGATGATATATACAGAAATTCAAACATACATTTCTAAAGTTGTTATAGCATTTAATTATTGAACCTATGGTAGATGATATAGCTATTCTAATGTTTTAATTGACTAAAATTGTTTGTTTATTTAAAGGTAAGTTTCCCAAAGTTTGAATATTTATTGCCATTTAGCAAGATGTGAGTCTTTATTTGGTTGACAAATTGTCCTAGATATTTTGCCTATATAAGTATAAAATTCAGTGTACCTAATATATTCCTCAAATGATCATGTAGTTAATCAATTTTTAATAAAATATTAATGACAGGGCTTTGTTCAAATTTTACTTCTGCTGTTTATTAGTCATGTGACATTGGGCAGTTTACTTAACCTCTGTGAATCAGAATTTGCTTTACCAAAAAGAAAAAAAAAGTTTATTTTACAGTTTTTACTTAAAATGCTGTGATGTGCATGAAACATCAAGATTTATACAGTAATTAGCATAAAATTGGCATTTAGTTTGTAAATTCACCCTCTTTTACTGTTAAAGTAGTTTTCCAATAGTTTGTAGCACACAGAGCAGTTTTACATTTTTTGATAAAGGATCCATGAAGTTGCCCAGGTAATTCAATTATAAATGAATATAACCAAGTAAATATTGGTATGTCAAATTCAGATAGGTTTTCATATGATCGTAGAATTTAGGCTAATATTGTTTGTACAGTAAAACATACAGTGGGAATTGAAACTTAATTATAAATTTTCATTGTGATACTTAATGAAAATAATATTCCCTTTTTCCCTTTTAGTATCGTCACCCCTGTGAGTAAATTACATTTTCGTGTATGGAGTCACCAGACATTAAAATCTGATGTTTTATTGGGAAGTGCTGCCTTAGATATTTATGAAACATTAAAGTCAAACAATATGAAACGTATGTATGTGAAAATACTAGAAATTGCACTTAACTGTTTGTTTTTCTGGAAGGATTTGTATGTCAAACAAGTATTTATTATTATCTATCTAGTAAATACATATTTGTTAAAGTAATGCTCAATTATGGGAAACTGAAAATAATGAGCAAAGATGAAAGAAAAAATATATCATGTCAGAGAGATAAATATGGTTAATGTTTTGGCAAATTTCTTTTTAAAATTTCTTATTTTAGATTATTGTGGTTTTATTTATATGTAATATGCATGTAATGTGTGCCGTTTAAAAATATACCTGTTTTACTTAATAGATCATGGCTTTAACATGTTTTTTTTTTCCGCTCATTGATTATCTAGCACATTCTCCTAAGAATTTTCTTTTTCTTTTAGGAGATATTATCTATTCTTTCATTTAGTGATTTTACTCAGTATAATTTATTCAGGCACATATTGCTAAATATTCTTGGTTGTTAACTTGGCTCATTTTATATAAGGTTAAATCAAAAAGTATTGCTGCTTGTGTTCCAGTTCGTGCTTTCATGGTTTATTCCAAACAAAATGTGTTTAAACATGTCTCTGTGATCAGTGGATGAGTACAGACAAATTCCTTCAGTAATACATTTGTCTTAGTTCATTAAGGTGCTTCAAAAAAAAGATACATTTTGTGCCATGGATAAAAGAATTTTGAGGTCAGGGCTCATACCAAATTTTCTCCCAAACTCAAGTGAACATCTTCCCAAATCATTTACATTTTACAGCAAGATTATGCTATCCCACATAAAAGTTTTTATTGGAGTTAGCTATATAAGGAAGTTTGGGAAGACCTCAAAGATGAACTAAGAGATGGAAGATAGTAAACTTCGATGAATGAAGTAACTGTGGCTGAGGTCCAGACTGGTAGGAGAATGCCCTAGAACTACCACCGATGCAGTAGCTACTGAAGTTGGGATCTCACCTGGTTCAGCATTTTCAAATTTAACTGAGTATCTTGGTGTCAGCAAGTTTTCAGCTGAATGGTTTCCAGAAGCATTGCATGAATATCAGTTAGCTCAAATAGATGATCTTTCCACCAGTCTTTTAAGCAAGATTGAAACTAAAGACAATTTTATGGATTAAATCGTAACCAGGGCAAGTTTTGGATTTACCAACAGAACCAGGGACTGAGGTCTACTCAAAACAGTAGCTTCTGAATAGGTTCTGCTAGACCAATTAATTAAATTCAAGGCAGAGAAGTCAGCCCAGAAAGTTCTGTCTATATTTTTGGTTTTATTCTAAAGGGTAATCTTAGTAGGTTTTCTCAAAAGACAGGGCTTATTGTAAGAAGTTTCAAGAAAATTGAAAAGTGCATTGGTGAGAAAAAGGCCAGGAAAGTTCGGTTGAGGAGTTGTTTTCCAACATGACAGTGTACCTGCTTATTTTTCAAGGATATCAAGGACTGGTTAGATGAGAATTTTTTGGGCTGCCATCTGTCCCATAGTTCTGATCTTGCCCCTTCAGATTCATTTTTGTTCACAAAACTCAACATTTAAAAGAAACCTGATTGGAGTACTTCAAGGGTGTCCAAACTGCCATTTGGAAATGATGTGAATGGAAGAACACACAGTTTGGGGGAAAGGGTTAGAGAGATGGAAACATCACTTTTGTAAATGCATAGACCTAGATGGAGAATATGCTGAGAAACAATAGCTGCACATTTGGGTATTCTTATATAATAAACATTTTTCTGATTTTGCAGCAATACTTTTGGACTTATCCTCTTTCAAGGAAGAAATTAGTGTAATAAAATGATTAAGATGTTCAGTATTTTACATTGTGGTTGTTAAACATTAGCAAATATTGTTCACCTTTTAGAATCTAGTGTTTTGATACTAGGCCTCAAATGTTGGGTGAAGTATATTAAAACAATTCCTAAGCGCATATGTACTTTTTTGTGGCATTTTGATTATGCTTTAAACTGTTAAGTTGCCTTAAAGATAAAAAATTGACTTTTTTTCCTGTGATTTTATTCTCTTCCAGTTGAAGAAGTAGTTGTGACTTTGCAACTTGTAGGTGACAAAGAGCCAACAGAGACAATAGGAGACTTGTCAGTTTGTCTTGATGGACTTCAGTTAGAGTCTGAAGTTGTTACTAATGGTGAAACTACATGCTCAGAAAGTAAGCAGTTTTTATATAGGGTCTTTAATGATTTTTCTTACATAAAATAGCCATAGCCACTGGAGTATGTTCTTTATAAAGTATTTATTATGTAGACCAGCAGTGGCAATGGTATCACACATACCCCTGCCAGTGGCTACTGCTACTGTGTGCCATCAAGTCAATTCCGACCTATAGCAACCCTGTATAGGATTTTTTTTTTAATAGCAAATGTTTTATTGTGAATTATATGATAATTTACATGAGAGAACTTTAGTTTTACATTCATTCCATTATATATCATTTCATTGCCATGGTTCCAATCCCCTCCATGCATTGTCTTCCGACCAAAGGGTATATCCTAGAAACCCATCCTCTACGCTTCCTCCTCCCCACCCCCACCCCTACCCCCAGTCTTCGGTCCACAGTCCCTTTCCCTCTCTGGATCCAAAGTCCCCATCCGCTTCATCACTCCACGTCATCGTCTCTGTCTCCATCTCAAGCATCCCTGCTTCTCTGGGTAGGGTCCCGCTCTCAGCTCTTCCCCGTTGGTGGTCCCAGACACCTCTGCTGCTAGACTAGAGAAATAATCACTCCCTTCCTTGCTACAAAACGTCTACCTTTGCATTTCCAACCCTTACAGTCCGTCTTGATAACCATTATTCACTACAGTATCGCAAGTAACCCATCTGTATTTCATTTCATCAGCTCCACCTAGACAGATTAGATAGTACTGGTGATTCTGCCTTCCTCCATGCCCCCTAGCTCTAGGTTCCCTCTTTTTTTTTTTTTTAATGTTTTTTTGTGAATTATGTGATAGTTTACATGGGAGTACATTAGTTTTACATTCATTCTATCATATATTGTCTCTTATTGCCATGGTTACAATCCCCTCCATACAATCCTTCCCCCCGTACCCCCCAGGTCTTCAGCACAAAATCGCTCTCCCTCTCTGGATCCAAAGTCTCCAGCTGCTCCATCGCTCCACATCATCTCTGGCTCCATTTCAGGCATCACTGCTTCTCTGGGTAGGGTCCCACTCTCTGCTCTACTCCCCTGATGGTTCTAGGGGCCTCCGCTCCTAGACTGAAAGTTAATCACTCCCCTCCTTGCTATAAAATGTCCACCTTTACATTTCCAACCTCACAATCAGTCCTGATAACAAGTATTCAATATTGTATCACAAGAGACCCATCTGCATTTCATTGCATCAACCCCACCTAGACAGATTGAATACTACTCACTGGAGATTCTACCTTCCTCCAGGCCCTCTGGATGTAGGTTCCCTCTTGAAAGCTTGCAAGCCAGTCACTTCTTGCCTTTGTAGACCCCCCTCCCCATTTGTATATCCAATGTCCAAGTTGCCCATTTCTGTGTGTGGAGGGGGTGGGAATGTTTCTTGCTGTAAGGATTTGTTGCCTCTTTTGATTCTCTGCATTCGTAGGTATAGGTCAAGTTCATCAGATTGAAAATGTGTTTTGAGTAATGGGAGGTATTTTGAATTGAAATGGGGAAACATTTTGAGGGGAGTTAAGATTTTTGGAGTCGGTGTGGTGCTATGGATTAATGTGCTAGTGTGCAAGGTCAGTTTCAGCAGCAAGGTTGGCAGAAAGCTCATACTAGCCACTCTTTGGAAACCCTGCACTGGGTTGCTAATGAGTTGAAATTGACCTGACAGCATGTACCAACAACAATATGACTTTTAATGTAGTTAGTGGGACACTTTCTTGAAGAGGCCCTGCTGCTGAGGTTGGTGGGTTGTGGCCCTTTCTTTAGATTTGAGCAGTTATAAAGTTGTTTCCCAGCCCCCACCCCCACCCCCAGATGACAGCATGAGAGCATGCACTCAAAAGCATGATAGCTCCTTTTCATTGAACCCCAGAAGCAGAAAATGTAGGTGGGCATGGTATGATTAATATCAATTAATTTTGAAGTAATTTTATTTATAAAAGATTAATCACTTCCTGAATTCTGGTATCAGAAGTAACCAATTGTCGTTATTAAGTGCACTCAAGTCATTTCCTACGCATACCAACCCTGTATAGGGTTTCTGAGACTGGAAATCTTTGAGGAAACAGAAAGTCTCATCATTTTCCTGAGGAGCTGCTATTAGGCTCGAACTACCAACCTTGTGGTTAGCAGTCTAATGCTTATAGTCTGGAACCACCATGCGTCCAACCAAATAATAGCTTAATATATATTTAGATGTGCAATGTAGACTAGATAGTCTATCTTTTTTTTTTAACTCATATTTTGGTAGGAGGAACCTTCTGACTGCCTTGTTGAGAAGATCTTTTTAGATCTTTCAAAGTGGATGAAAAGTATACATTGAGAAATCTGATTGTTTTGGTTGAGTAAGTTTGGTTTGGGAATACTTTTAATAAGTAATACATTTGTAAACTATAAATTTTTGTGGCAGACATTTCTTTACCTAGCATTCATTGTGTATGTGCCTAGTTTGTCTAGGCAAGAATTTTGTTTATTATTAATTGCATAACTACTTTTAATATTTTGACTTAAGCCCCACAGAATAAAAAAAATGGTGTGTAAGGAGTAAACTCTTCTCTACTAAGTGTGGACCAAGGAGGGAGAGACTACCTAAGGGGAAAGAAGCACCGAGACCTGGTGCAGATTCAGGGCCAAGGAAGTGCCATCTGTGGTAGGACTAGCTCCAAGCACAGAGGCAAAGGACAGAGACTTGGACATAAAGCCACAAAGCTACTTCAATTAGTCCTTCTCATGTGCCTTTTTTTTTTTTTTTTTTGCTTCTGCTTTATGAAATCTGAGTCCTTCTGCTTTTGAGCAGCAGCAGGAATCTCAGAGCTTTGCCTTAACTGAGTTGCTCTGCTTTTTCATATTCTTCTGGTGGGCGATGCTGGTTATCGTTGGTCATGGGGATGGCAGTCCTGCTTTCCAGCGTTGGTTGCAACCCCTTGTTTGTCCCTCATAAACAAGGTGCTTTGTTTTGTTTAAGATTAGGTTTTTTGTATTTTTATTTAACTGTTCTAAGGTCAGTAGCATAGGATTTGTCTTAATGGAAACACTAGACATTGTTAGAAAGAAAACCAAAAATTTTGCTGAAGGAATCATTTCATTTTGCAAAATTGGAACATGCTTTTTATTTGAGAAAGCAAACAGATATACAGAATACCATATCAAAGGGAAGTGCAGGTTGTTACAGAAGAAAAAAGAGGCCCCATCTGTGAACATATAAATACCATGTTGCTGTTGTTACTTAAGTGCTGTCAGGTCAGTTCTGACTCATAATGACCTTGTATAGGGGTTTCTGAGGTGTGGCTGGTGGGTTTGAACCACCGAACTTAACAGCTATCAGTTCAATGATTATCCATAGTGCCATACCAGGTACTTTATTACTCTTAAAAAGGAATAAGCACAAGAAAAAGACAAACATAGATGGCATGGGTAAAGGAAATCATAGATGACATCATGATGATTTTCTAAATTTTACCTCCACATGGTAAAATTTTAAATTTGAGTTTTAATATGTATGGATCTCAAACCTCTGTTCTTCACCTTTAGTTCTAAATTAAGTTTTCACTTCTTGAACAGTTTTTCTTAAGATTTCTGCTAGTTTTCTTTGCAAATTTGTAACAAGATATAAAGGTAGATCACAGTTGTAAAATTCTTAACTGTAACTAAAAAAATACATGAATTCCAGATTTAGATTGTAAAACTAAACTGCTATCATAACCACTCTCTGCCAGTTCATTTAATGAAGACCAGAGAGTTGTGGGTTGAAATCAAGGACATCATATAGGAAGAAAGCAAAAGGTCCTTAAGGAGAAAAAGAACAAAATAGATATCAGAAGAGACTCTAAAACCTGCTCTCCAGCGTAGAGATGCTAAAGCAAATGGATGAAAGGAGGTAAAAAAAAAAAACTGAACAGAAAATTTCAAAAGGTAATTCAAGCCTCGATTTGCAATACTAAAGGATTCTGTGGGGAAAGGGTGTTGAATGTTGTGGGTTGCATCAAAAGAAAATGGAGAAGGAATACACAAAATCAAAATACCAAAAATAAATGGTTGATGTTCAACCATTTCATGAGGTAGCATACGATCAAGAGCCAGTGGTACTAAAGGAAGAAGTCCAAAGTGTACTGAAGGCATTGGCAAAAGACAAGGCACCAGAAATAGATGGAATTCTAATTGAAATATTTCAGCAAACTGATGCAGCACTGGAGGCACTCATCTATGCCAAAAAATTTGGAAGATAGTTTACCTGGCCAACTAATTTAAAGAGATCTATATCGGTGTCC
Source organism: Chrysochloris asiatica (assembly GCF_000296735.1). Taxonomy (NCBI): domain Eukaryota; kingdom Metazoa; phylum Chordata; class Mammalia; order Afrosoricida; family Chrysochloridae; genus Chrysochloris; species Chrysochloris asiatica. The sequence continues at coordinate 1,442,407 of NW_006408941.1, read as the reverse complement.
ATTCTAAAGAGAAGTGACCAAACAGAATGCGAAATCATCTGACAGTACATTAATGTCACATGCAAGTAAAATTTTACTGAAGAAAATTTAAAAACAGCTGCAACAGTGCATTTGACAGGAACCTGCCAGAGATTCAAGCCTGTTTCAGATGAGATGTGGAACAAGGAATATCACTGCTGACTTCAGGTGGATCTTGGCTGAAAGCAGAGAATACCAGAAAGATGTTTACCTGTACTTTATTGATTACACAAAGGCTTTCAATTATGTGGATCATACCAAGCTATGGACAATACTGTTGGAGAATGAGTATTCCTGAACACTTAATTGTGCTCATGAGGAACCTTTACATAGACCAAGAGAGAAGTCATTCAATCAGAACAAGGGTACACTTGAATGGTTTAAAATCAGGAAAGGTGTACACCAGGATTGTATCCTTTCACTGTACTTATTCAATCTGTATGCTGAGCTAATAATCCTAGAAGCTGAATTATATGAAGAAAATAGCATTAAGATTGGAACAAGACTCATTAACAACGTGTAATATGTAGATGATACAACCTTGCTTGCTGAAAGTGAAGAGGACTTAAAATACTGATGAAGATGAAGACCTCAGCCTCCAGAATGAGTTACACCTCATTGTAAAGAAAACAAAAATCCTCATCACTGGACCATTGATTAGTAGTATCATGATAAATAGAGAGAAGAGTCCTGTGTGGGCTAATGCCTCAGACTGCAAAGTTGTTTGAACTGCAAGGTTGGTCGTTAAAGCTCACCAGCTGCTCCTTGGAAACCCTATACAGGATTGCTATGGGTCAGCACTTAACAACAACAACAAATGGAGAAAAGAATGAAGTTGTCAAAGACATCATTTTGCATGGATTCACTATCAGCACTCATGGAAGCAACAGTCAAGAAGTCAAACAACATACTTCAGCAAACCTGCTGCAAAAGACCTTTTTAAAGTGCTCAAAGAGCAAAGATGTCAATTTGAGGATTAAGATGTACCTGACCCAAGTCATGGTATTTCCATGTGATGCTGAAGGGTAAGCATTCAACCTCAAGGTCAGTTTGAACTGCAAGGTCAGTGGTTCAAACTCACTAGCTGCTCCTCAGAAACCCTGTACAAGTTCAATATAAGTCATGTACCATCAGTTAACAGTATTTCTCTCTGTCCACTTTAGCTTTTTTAAAAACACACACACAAAAAAAAACCC
>NW_006408941.1:1400048-1438583 GCF_000296735.1 Chrysochloris asiatica | reverse complement strand
TATTCCTTTATATGTGGATCAGAGTTCTGGGACCATCCCCTGAGCCTGCTTGGTCGAGTATTCTGTGTTGTTGCTGGCGGAGCTCTTCACTGCACTTCCAACCAGTCCACCATCTTATTTGTTCTCTCCTGAAAGTAATATTTTTGCTTCTTAAATCTTTAAAGAGATCTTTTGTAGCTTTTTCTAATGTAGCATAGTATGTGGATTGATTTCTCAACTGCTGCTTCCATGGGCATTGATTGTGAATCCGAGTAAAACAAAATCCTTGATAATTTCAATCTTTTCTACATTTATCATGATGATGCTTATTCATCCAATTGTGAAGATTTTTGTTTTCATAATAATGAGATGTAAATCCATACAGAAAGCCTTGGTCTCCATTAGTAAGCTTTCCAATCCATTCCACTTCCAGTCATTTTTAGGAGAATGTATTTCCTATGAAAACAGTCTTATGAAACTGAAATTTACCTTGATGCAGCCAAAATTTGTTTCATTTTACTTTGTGTTTATATTAATGTGTGTTTGTTGAGCCTGTTTTACCAGCTATATTGAGGCATGCTTTGCATATACAATTTGCCTGTTTCAAATATACAACTTGATGACTTTTAGAGTAACTTCACTGAGGGATACAATTATCACTGTAAATTAGTTTTAGAACTTTATTACCCCCCAGATATGATCTCTTGTGTCTATTTATGGTGGCTGGTGACTGTCTGCTTTGTAGTCAGTTTTGCCTCATTGCCACCCTGCATATAGGATTTCCGAAGCTGTAAATCTTTACGGTAGCAGAAACCTCATCTTTCTTCCACGGAACTGCTGGTAGTTTCAAACTGCTGACCTTAAGGGTAGCAGCCCGATTCATAACCACTATGCTGCCAGAGCTGCTTGTACCCATTTATAAGAATACGTATGAAACGTCCAAAAAATAAAAAAAGTTTTTCGAGATAAAGTAGATTATGGTTGTTTAGGGTTAGAGGTAGGAATTGGTGCTCATTTATAGGAAGTCTCATTTCTACCTCCAACCCTTAACCACCAATCTACTTTTTCTGTGTAAGTTTTTTATTTTCTGGATGCCTCATATGTATGGACTAATGTAGTATTTGGTCTTTTTTTATCTGGCTGCTTTCACTCAGCATAATGGTTTTAAGATTCATCCATATTTTATAGCATATATGTTAATTCTTTTTTTATTGTTGAATACTTTTTCATTGTATGGATATACCACATTTATTGATTCACTTTTGTATATTTTTTAAATGTAGTGTTTCTAGACTGGGTCATACTCTTACAGCTTTACTAAATATGATCATATATTGGTAAATCAGCATCGTTTCTGTAACTTAATCTATTATACTATAGAATGCTGTGATAATTTCACAGTTTGAAATGATGACTACTTTCAAAGGCTGTTGTTGTTAGTTAGGGGACCCAGACTGTTGAGTTCTAATTTCAACAGTTTAGATTTTCCTTCTTTTTATCTACCATTTGCTTTTGTTGATGTCATTGTCCCTGCCTCTAGCTACCTCCCTCTAACTAACAGTTTTATCATAAATAAGTTCTGACTGAGTTCTAGGGATATTTCCCATGAGGAAGTTGAATAAAATTTAAAGAAATTATGAACATTGGGGATATCATTTTGATTACTTTGAAACCCGTTTGTTGCTTTACTGTTACTTTTACAGATATTTTATTTAAGAGTGGTGTTACTGATTTTTCTGTTTTCAGAATGTTTTTTATTGATTCGTCACTGTGCTGGGTTTTAGAACTTTCTTAGGTATTTGAGATACAAAAGATTGCTTAAAATACTTGGTTTGAAAAGCATAAGTAGTAGACTAATTTAACTTTTGCTGGAGATAGGAGACTTTTTACTCCCACAGAAGCTTTAAAGCCTAGGAAACCCTAAATTGGGTTACTGTAAGTTTAATTCGACTCCAGGGCATTTAACAATACTTAACATTTCTTATACATAGAAACAAACATTTGCATAGAATTTTGGTACAACTTTTCTTCTTTTAACCATATAAACAATTACCACGTTTGCTTTTTAAAATGTTTGCTTGGGATTTTAACTATGTTATGTTCTTGATTAGAAAGACTTAGCTTATATTGTATTTTTAGAAAGCGAGAAAAAAACTTGACAATTCCTCTGTTTGGGGGGTGGGGAGAGTCCTCTCTTGAAATTCACTTTCTGTTTACATTTCATTGATGTTAAAGGTACTTCACAGAATGATGATGGCTCCATGTCCAAGGATGAAACAAGGTAAGATTTTACTGTGATTATTTATTACAGAGTGCAGGAAGAGAAAAGGGTAAGTTAATAAAGAGAAATCCTAGTTAGAACTTCAAGTTTAGATAGATGTAATAACTAATGATTGTCTAAAATAATTGAGGATTCAAGGTCAGATGGGAAATACCTATTTCAAAGATTTTAATACTGTTTAATTTTAAGCCAGGGATACCCAAATTGTTTATACTCCCTTTAGCTTGTAGAAAGTAAAATCACAACCTTCAGGTTGTGTTGATTTAAGTGCCATCGAGCTGGTTCTGACTCATAGTGATTCTGAATAGGGTTTCAGAGGAATGGCTGGGGTTGAACTGCTAACATTGTAGTTAGCAGCCCAGCGCATATCCTACAGCTCCATCATTACTTGTTGGCCCCAGAGAACAGTAGTGGAGAACATGGTGGTTAGTGGTTCAGTGGAGAATATAGATAAAAGTTTAGTTGCAGTGAAAGGATTGGGGAGGGACTGGTTGACCCAGGATGAGAAGATTTAAGTTGCTATGAAAAATAGCCAGGGGTAGAGTCTAAATGACACTTGAAGGGGACAGATGGACTGTGATTACAAGAGGGAGAATGGTGGTAGTCAAAGGTCATCGGGAGTTGAAGATGGGTGGAGAAGGAATAGGAAGTTATAGTCAGAAGTGTTAGAGTTCACCATCTAAATTGAGAAATCATTCTAAGTATCAAGGAAAAATGCGGCACTGTAGGATAAGCGCTGGACTAGTAACCGCAACGGTGGCAGTTTAAATCCGTCAGTCACTCATCAAAAACCCTACACAGGGTTGTTGTGAGTCCAAACCAACTTGACGACACTTAACAATGATACCATCCTACTATGCACATTGTTAGTTAACTTTGCTGAGAAATTGAAGCCAAGATATTAAAAGAATAAACAACATGAATGTTAAACTCCCCAAGAATTTAATTCTCTGCAGTAAGTATCAAGGAAACACGTGGCACTGTAGGATAAGCAGTGGACTGGTAGCTGCAATATGGGCAATTTAAATCCACCAGCTGCTCCTCCAAAACTCTATATAGGATCGCTGTGAGTCAAAACCGACTCAGTGGTACTTAACGAAAGTCAGATCTAAAAACCTCAATTTTTCACTTTAGGTCCATTTTGCCAGTTGTCTGTCATGAAAAGCAGCAAGAACCCTTCTTTCCTACTCATTAGCAGTCTCTTAAAATAGTATGGGGAGATAGTTCTCAGAGTCTCAAAACAGATTTGGAACCTCAGCACCTAGGGCAAGGAATAGGAAGCAATGTCAAAGATGATGGATCTACCTCTATTCTTATGTATTCAAACTATATCCACTGGTGGCTTGACTGTCCTGCAGGTAGCCAGCATTAATCACCGCCTGATAGCCAATTACTGAGCTATTCCTTCTTTTCAAAATAAGCATTTGTGGAACTTCCAGATGTAGTACTGTGTACTATATTGTCCATTCAAATCATTTGGGGATCTGCTAAAATGTTAGTTTTGGTTCTTTTTAAAGCTTTTATCAGTTTAACATCCAACAAATCACTGCAATGATTATAATCATCTAACAATATTTATCTTTATTACCGTCTCTTTTTTTTGTACACATAGCACATTGAAAATATATGTTTGTTTAAATGTCCAATCCAGGCTCCTGCCTTTCTCAGTCCATGGCCTATAGTGTAAAATGCTAGTTTTGATAATAGGTCTGGCATGCGGCCCAAGATTAAGTATTTCTAACACTCCTATGTGATGCATGAACTTCTAGTCCAAAGATCCACATTCAGAGTAGAAAAGACCTAAAGGACTTCTAGGGAACATCATTTGCAAATTATTTAATATATGATGCTGCCTCCCTATTTTGATTTCTTGAAATTACTGGATTTTATTTTGTTAAGACTTGTTCTGAATATTCAGGAGATAAGGGCTAATACCATGTAGTGGTTTGCTGTTTATCTAGTAGTAGAGATCAGAGCCTTAGCTGAAGCATCTCTGATCTTAACTACTTGTGCATTGCTTTCTAATCCATTATTAGATTTTCGTACCCCCACCCCTACTCTGGTACTTAACAACAACAACATCCCTGCTGTACTCCTTGGGAAGAGGATCAACTGTATTTAGCTGGCAGTTTCCAATCTGACCAGATTCCTGTTAGAATCCTTTCTGTTTTTCCTTTCTTCCAGTTGATATTATTACTTCGAAGAAATAACAGTTTCTTTAAAAAGGTCTATAGGCACTATACTAACTTTGAACATTTCATATACTGTTGTGTTTGGGAAGGTTGTCCAGCCTTGGGAAATAACTACTTTTTTCTGGCATGGGATAATCAGGCCAACTGAAGAACCTGAATAATAATAAGGGCCAAGGAAATTACAGTGGTAGGAAATTAAGTTATTGTGTATTTGTGATAAAATAGTGGCATTGAGATTTTAATAACTGACTTTCTTCCTGCTTATATATCAGAAGATTTATTTGAAATCTAACTAGCATATCTAATCATTTTTAATCATGCCCTGGGCAACCCCTCACTCTATTTCTGAATGGTGCTCTGAGGATAATATATAAAACTCTACGCAAGGGCAGGTCTGAAATTAGAACATTTTTCTCAAGCTCCTAAAGCATGTAAGTTTTGGTTTTCCTGTTGGTCTTTTGTTACATTCAAAGTGCATTCGTTTTCCTTTTCCCTTACACTTCCTTTTTTCCCATTCTTACTCAGAGCGTGCACAAATGAATCGGATGACCCAGAGGATGCAGGGTCTGGTGAAAATAGGAGGGTCAATGGGAATAATTCTCCATCACTCTCAAATGGTGGTTTTAAACCTTCTAGGCCTCCAAGACCATCACGACCACCTCCACCTACCCCACGTAGACCAGGTATGTTTTCCACCCATACACTAGGGATATATAGCACCCAATACTGTGATTGTAATAGCATTTTGTTTGGGGATTTATCATCAGGTAAGTGTGAGGAGGAGACCCTTTTAGGTCAATTTTCTAGCCATATTTTTACATTAAAAAATTTTGTCCAAGAATGATCTTCCTGTAGGTAACCAAAAAAATGTCATTTTCTTAAGTTTTTCTTCTAGAGGTGAGGTTAGTCAGGCTGTGTTCCACTGAGAATGGAAAATACACTGATGTGTATTTTATAAAGTATGGACAATAAAGATAAGATGAACTTTCTAGCATGGTTTGTAATTGTGACAGGAGCATGCCACGTAGTCAAGGATCTAGTGCAGACAAGGATCTGTTTGCTTAATACTATTAAAGACTTTTAAAAGACAATTAGTCAATGGCAAATCACTCAACAATACTAAATTATATTCCGATTTTAAAGCAAAAATACACAACAAGCACACACATTTCACGTAGTAATGCAAGTATCTGCAAGTAGAATATCTGTTTTTCAGACTAGCCAAGCAAATCTGTAATTTTAGCATAATCTCTTATTATTTCCCTCTGCTGGTATATGGACAGATAATGTAAAATGTTATTAGAAGAATAAGTTTATTATCCAAAACTCATTGCTGAACTTAATTATACACTTTCCTCTCTTTAGTGCTTGTTAGCAATACTCATATAATCCCAGTCTTTTAAGAGTATGCACCTGTTTGTCTTCTTCAGAAATTATTTTGGCTTTAAATCTTTCTTAAAGATATAATAGGTCCTCAGTAACCATTAGGTAAGAAGTCAGATTTTCCAGAATTTTACCATTATCAAAGATTACTCTTTAGTCTGCAACCTTTCATGTAAAAGGCGGTTTTTAAACATCTGCTAAATGAAATAAGTAAATTTTTACCAAGGGATACCAAAGCTTTCCCATTCTAAAGTTTTTATTTCCTGTGGCATTAAGAAATCAAAGAATTTGTATGTGCTTTATAATTATTAGTGAGACATAGGTGGACAGGGCCTGAAAAATTGTGAACAAGCCTATTCCATGGGCATATTGGCTTCCTAAGTATTTTTACCTGTTACATTATCATCTTAAGGGGCTCTGGTAGCGTAGTGGTTACAAGTTGGGCTGCCAACCTCCAGGTTAGTAGTTCAAAACTACAGCTGTTCCGTGGGAGAAAAATGAGGCATTCTGCTCCCGTAAAGATTTACAGCCTCAGAAACCCTGTACAGGGTTACTATGAGTCGGAACTGACTCCACAGTACTTCACCACCACCACCATTCTCATCTTAAATTTTTAATTTTTCATTTAACTTTTTTATTTTAAAGTTAAGATCCTACCCTGAATTTAGATTTGAAAAACTAAGAGAATCTCTTCCTGTTTGTCCCTATCTTTTATAGCATCTGTCAATGGTTCTCCATCTGCCACTTCAGAAAGCGATGGATCTAGTACAGGCTCTTTGCCACCAACAAATACAAATTCAAATATGTCTGAAGGAGCTACATCTGGATTAATAATTCCTCTTACTATTTCTGGAGGCACAGGCCCTAGACCTTTAAATCCTGTCACTCAAGCTCCCCTACCACCTGGGTGAGTAACTTTTTTTGGTTTATTTTTTGTTTTCATTATCCTCTGTATATACTTACTAGAAAGGAAAATTATACTGAAGTCCATTCTTTTAAATAGCTGTCTTTAAGAATTTATCACCGATTTTTGGGACCCTGGAGTCAATGACTGCCTACCACATTGCTTTCAGGACAAAGTGGATGTTTTGGTTTGTTTGCTTGTTTGTTTTTATTGAAAGACCCTGAATCATAGATAAGACCAAGTAATAAAATAGTGACCTAATTCAGATTGCTTTCTCTTTGGGGGAAAACTTTTTTTTTTTCCTTTTTAATTCTTTCCATCACAGAGTCATCATGTTGTTGTTGTTGCTAGGTGCCATCAGGTCAGTACTGACTCATAAGTGACCTCATGCACAGCAGAAGGAAACCCTGCCCAATCCTGGGCCAACCTCACTATTGATGCCACGCTTGAGCACGTCTATGCTGCTACATGGCCAGTCCATCTCATTGAGGGTCTTCCTCTTTTTCTCTGACCCTCCACCTTACCAAACATGATAATCCTTCTCCATTGACTGGTCGTTCCTGACAATATGTCCGAAGTATGAAAGATGAAGTTTGGCCATCTTGGCCTCCAAGGAGCACTCTAGCTGCATTTCTTTTGGTTCTTTTGGCAGCCCATGGTACTTTCAGTATTCTCAAATGCATCAATTCTTCTATGATCTTCCTTATTTACTGTCCAACTTTCACATGCATATGAGGTTATTGAAAATACCATGGCTTGGGTCAGGTGCACCTTAGTCTTCAAGCTGACATCTTTGCTCCTCAACACTTTAAAAAGGTCTTGTGCAGCAGACATGCCCAATGCAATACGTCATTTGATTTCTTGACTGCTGCTTCCATGAGTGTTGATGGTTGATCCAAGAAGAATGAAGTCCTTGACAACTATAATCTTTTATCCGTTGATAAGAATGTTGTTTATTGATCCAGTGGTGAGGATTTTTGTTTTCTTTACATTGAGATATAATCCATACTGAAGGCTGTGTTCTTTGATCTTTATCCGTAAATGTTTTAAGTCCTCTTCACTTTCAGCAAGCAAGGTTGTATCATGTACATGTCGCAGGTTGTTAATGAGTCATCCTCCAATCCTGATACCACATTTTTTTCATATAACCCAGTTTCTTGGATTATTTGCTCAGCATACAGGTTGAATAAGTATGGTGAAAGAATACAACCCTGTCGCACACCTTTCTTAATTTTAAACCCTTTAGTCTTGCCATGTTCTGTTTGAACAATTGCCTCTTGATCCATGTACAGATTCCTCATGAGCACAATTTAAGTGTTCCGGAATACTCATACTTGGCAATGTTGTCCATAGCTTGTCATGATCCACACAATCGAAAGCCTTGCATAGTCAATAAAGCGCAGGTAAACATCTTTCTGATATTCTCTTCTTTCAGCCAAGATCCATCGGACATCAGCAGTGATAGCCCTCATTCCATGGCCTTTTCTGAATCCGGCTTGAACCTCTGGAAGTTCTCTGTCAATGTATGCTTGCAGCCGTTTCTGTATTACCTTTAGTAAAACTTTACTCACATGGGATATCAAAGAGATTGTCCATTGATTTCTGCATTCCATTGGGTCACCTCTCTTTGGAATGGGCCCAAATATGGATCTCTTCCAATCAGTTGGCCAGATAGTTGTCTTCCAAATTTCTTGGCATAGATGAATGAGTGTCTTCTATGTGCCTCACTTTATTGAAAGGTTTCAATTTTTATTCCATCAATTCCTGGTGCCTTGTTATTTGCCAATTCCTTCAATGCACCTTGGACTTCTTCCTTCAGTATCATTGGCTCTTGATCATATGCAACTTCTTGAAACAGTTGAACATCAACCATTTCCTTTTGGTAGAGTGACTCTGTGTATTCCTTCCATCTTTTCTTGATGCTTTCTGCATCAATCAATAAATTGTCCAGAGAATCTTAGAATAATGAAATTCGAAGCTTGAATTTTTTCTTCAGTTCTCTCATCTTGAGAAATGCTGAGCGTGTTCTTCCTTTTTGGTTTTCTGATTCAAGATCTTTGCGCATTTTGTGGTAATATTTGGCTTTATCTTCTCGAGCTGACCTTTGAAATTTTCTGTTCAGCTCTTGGACCTCCTCATTTCTTCCATTTGCTTTAGCATCTCTACTCTGGAGAGCAAGTTTCAATGTCTCTTCTGACATCCATTTTGACCTTTTCATTTTTTCTTGTCTTCTTAATGACTGTTTGCTTTCTTCACATATGATGTTCTTGATGTCATCCCACAACTCTTCTGGTCTTCAGTCTTCAGTGTTTAATGTATCAAATCTGTTCTTCAGATGATCTACTCAAGGTCATATGTTGGCTCTCGTGGACTTGTTTTCATTTTCTTCAGCTTCAGTTTTAATTTGCATATGAGTAATTGATAGTCTGTTCCACAATCTGCCCCTGGCCTTGTTTTCACTGATGATATGGAGCTTTTCCATCGTATCTTTGCGCAGATGTAGTCAATTTGATTTCTGTGTATTCCATCTGGTGAGGCCCATGTGTATATTCGTTTCTTATGCTGTCTAAAGAAGGTATTTGAAATGAACAAATCATTGGTTTTGCAGAATTCTATCATGCGTTCTCCAGCATCATTTCCATCACCAAGGCCATGTTTTCCAACTACTGATCCTTCTTCTTTGCTCCCAACCTTTGCATTCCAATCACCAGTAATGATTAATACAGCTTGATTGCATGTTTGATCAATTTCAGGTTGAAGAAGTTGGTAGAATTCTTCTATTTCATCCTCACTGGCTTAAATGGTTGGTGCATAAATTTGAATAGTAGTGATGTCAACTGGGCTTCCCTGCAGGTGCATGGATATTATCCTATCACAGACATGTTGTACCTCATGACTGATCTGGATATGTTCTTTTTGACAATGAATACAACACCATTCCTCCTCAATTTGTCATTCCCTGCATAGTAAACCATGTGGTCATCAGAATCAAAATGACCAATACCAGTCCATTTCAACTCACTAATGCCTAAGATATTGATGTTTATGCATTCAACTTCATTTTTTTTTGACAACTTCCAAGTTTTCCAGATTCATACTTCGTACATTCCATGTTCCGATTTTCAATGGATGTTTACAGCTTTTTCTCTTCATTTTGAGTTGTGCATGTCTTTCCCAGTCTCATTTTGAGTGCCTTCCAACCTGTGGGGCTCATTTTCTGGCACTATATGTGATAGTGTACTTCTGCTATTCATAAAGTTTTTAGTGACTAAATATTCAGAAGTAGTTCGTCACTCCTTCTTCCTAGTCTGTTTTTGTCTGGATGCTCATCTGAAACCTGTCCACCATGGGTGACCCTGATGGTTCTTAAAATACCGGTGGCATAGCTTTCAGAATCACAGCAACTCACAAGCTAACACAGTACGACAAACTAACAGACAAGTGGTGGAAAGTCATTATAGCAAAGTAATACATAATTTAGGAAACTGAGATTCCCATTTTAATCTTTACTGATAATTTTAAAATTAAAACTTAAGTATAATTTTATATATAGCATTCATCAGTTATTCTACAGCAGAGAATGCTGATTAGAGCAATTTGACTGATAACTCTTGATCATTCTGATTGCTAAACAGCGTAGCATTTAAGCCATTTTTCTTTTGGAAAACTTACATGGGACACAGAATTAGAATTTTATTTGTGTAAGAGATTAGCAAAGAGAAAGTGAATGTTCTTAGAAGTGATTGTTACTGTCAAGCTATGAGGGTTAATTCCCTATCTTCATTTTGGGGACAAACCTACCAATGAAATTGAGTTCATATTGCCCAATCATCCAGCCTTTTCCCTTGGACTGTGCTTAAGATACATCTGATAAAATCTTAGATTTTAGTTTTTCTCAAATGCAGACAGACCATTGGCTTTGAGTTAGCTCAGACTTCAGGTTTTGTAAAATGAAGTTGTAGCTTTCATTTTTATTCAAGCCCTGAGTGTACCCCAATCAGATTGAGAGAGACTTTGGTCTGCTTAGTGGCTTTAACTTCAGTCCACTTAGATACTTCTGGAGAAGAAATATCATCTACTCTCTGGTAGCATAGTGGTTACGAATCGGGCTGCAAACCTCAGGGTCAGTGGTTCGAAACTACCAGCTGTCCCGTGGGAGAAAGATGAGGCGTTCTGCTCCCGTAAAGATTTACAGCCTCAGAAACCCTGTATAGGGTCGCTGTGAGTCAGAATCGACTCCACGGCACATAACAACAACAACAATAACGTATATTGCCCTCAGAAAATGACATTTTTAACTTCATTCCTAAATTCCTTTGGTATTATTTTTATAGATTTATACGCTTTTTTGGTTTTTTTTTTTGCCTCAGCTCTATAATATTGGCTATTTAAGGAATTATAAAACAAAGACATTAACCAAGCTATGTCTCACAAATACCATATCTCCCTTTTAAATTTTGTATTTAAGTTGGGAGCAGAGAATGGACCAACATGGGCGAGTCTACTATGTAGATCATGTTGAGAAAAGAACGACATGGGACAGACCAGAACCTCTACCTCCTGGGTAAGTATCTGAGTTTAAGAAAAAAATAGTGTTTATTCAGAACAATGCATTTTATGTTTATAAAATCATTGTTTCATTCCTACTTTCCTATTTCTGTCCATCTTGTCTATGTCCACTTTAGTTTGTGGAGATACCCAGAGATTTTAGTGAGCATAGTGAATAATTTTTGTTTTCATTCATTTTTGATCTGAAAATTCCTTAGATGTTGCTACTTAAAAAAATTTTCCTGTCTGAACTATTTACCTGGCTCAGAGACACAGAGTTTTAGGATTAGTTTCTTCAAGAATAATTGTTTAACAGAATAAGAATAATAGCCTTTAATTTATATATGAGAAAAAAAAATCCCTGATTTATAAAAGAAGTTAATATGTAATAGTGAAGTCATTGCAGAATAGTTGGGGAAGTTGAGGATATTATTGTGTTAATATATGGTAGGTATTAGCATAACATAAAACAATTCAAAAGTGTTATTTTAATCTAGAAGGAAGACAATAACAAAAATTTTTTAAAAAGGGGGGGGCTAAGAAAGCACACACGCTGCTGTTAAATTGTGTGACATAACAACTCTATAGGCCAGAGTAGAACTGCCCCATAGGATTTCCAAGGGTATAATCTTTTGGAAAGCAGACTACCACGTCTTTTTCCCAGTAAGTGGCTGGGGTGTTCAATCACCAGTCTTCAGGTTAGCAACTGAGTACTTAGCCACTGCTCCACCAGAGCTCTTTACAACTCTTATAGTGGGATATTTATATATACATACACACATGGGGGGCTTCAAAACGTTTCTGACAGAAACTGGCATTAAAAGTTAATGGCATTTTCCCATGAACTTTTTGAAGTACCCTCACTTATATGTATGTGTGTGTGTGTGTAGACCATAATTCTGCATATACCCTTAGTAGTACTTTCCAAAAGATTTATCCTAAGGAAATACTTTAAAAAAGGAATAAAAAGTTTTGTGATTTAGAGGTATTATTATTTACTGCTTATAATATTATTGGAAACATCCATAAATAACCAGGTATAAGTCATTAAGTTAATATATAAGTGTTTATAAACTCACATATGTACTCATTTAAAATGATAAATACTAGATTGTATCCCTGTGAAAAAGTACTTTTGGGTACCTGTGAAAAAGCTATGGACGTAATTTGTGTTCCTGTTATGTAACATTAGAAAGAAAATTACAGCTTTTTTTCCACTAATAACTGCCTGAAACTTAGTAAATATACATTGCATTTTAAGAATTTGACTGATGTGTCTTATCTTTTAAAAAAGGAATTTTTAGAAAAATTCCTCTTGCTGTCTCTTACAGACCATTTTATAAAATATAAAATGAAAGACTTCAAGTAAACAATAAAATAGTGCCTCAAGCAAAATTCTACTAAACTTGCACCCGAGCTAGGGCTGTTCTTGTTGTTAGGTGCCATCGAGTCAGTACCGACTCATAGTGACCCTATGTACAACAGAATGAAACACTGCCCGGTTCTGGGCCAACCTCACAGTTGTTGCCATGCTTGAGCCCATTAATGCTGCCACTTTGCCAATCCATCTCGCATGGGTCTTTTTATTTGACCCTCCACCTTACTAAACATATCCTTCTCCAGCGACTGGTCCCTTCTGACAATATATCCAAAGTATGAGAGACAAAGTATAGCCATCCTGGCCTCCAAGGAGTACTCTGGCTACACTTCTTCCAACACAGATCTGTTGGTTCTTTTGGCAGCCCATGGCACTTTCAGTATTCTCCTCCAACACCATAACTCAAAAGCATCAATAAGGTCTTCCGTATTCATTGTCCAGCTTTCGCATGCATATGAAGTTATTGAAAACACCATGGCTTGCGTCAGGTACACCTTAGTCCTCAAGCTGACATCTTTGCTCTTCAACACTTGAAAAAGGTCTTGTGCAACAGATTTGCCTTATGTAATACGTCATTTGATTTCTTAACTGCTGCTTCTATGAGTGTTGATAGTCGGTTAAGAAGAATAAAGTCCTTGACAACTTCAATCTTTTCTTCATTAATAAGAATGTTGTTTATGGTCCAGTGCTAGGATTAAGTCCTTTTTGACTCATATCTGTTTCATATTTGTTGAATGAGATTTTTTTTGCCCCCCTGGATATAGTTGGGAACGGCGGGTTGACAACATGGGACGTATTTATTATGTTGACCATTTTACAAGAACAACTACATGGCAGAGGCCAACATTGGAGTCCGTCCGTAACTATGAACAGTGGCAGCTACAACGAAGTCAGCTTCAAGGAGCAATGCAGCAGTTTAACCAGAGATTCATTTATGGGGTGAGCATCCTATTGTATTATGAAGTTAGAAAGGTTGTTCATGTATTAATGTGTTATATAAAATAGTAAAAAAAGGTGCAAACAAAGTGACAACTTAGTTGTTGCTGTGAAAGATTGTGTTTTGGGACCTTGTCTGGTATGTTCAGCTGATGTGATCCATTCTTTGTTCTGTGATTTAATGAAGTCCAACCTCTTTTACTTTGTTTTAAACAAGGACAAACTAAAATTCATGGACAAAGGAATAGTAAAATGAGCCCAAGCAGTGTGAAAAGAATTTAAACAATTATAAATTTAGTACTGCCTTAACAAAATATTCAAAAAGCTTGGATATAAGAACATCGAACTCTCCTATCAAGTGGTTGTACAGAACTGGTAATAGAGTTGAATCATTTTTAACATTCTTTAAGTAGATAAAGTTTACTTAATAAATTATTTAGAAATTTTATTCTTTATCAGACTATCTTAAATGCATTATTCACACTTCTGTATTATCTTTGGTATAAAAATATTACAGGAAACAGATGTTTTAAAATGTTCATGTTTTATTAAGATGCTTGGCTTTCTTTTGAATCTTGGTTTTCCTTGCATTATATTATAAAGTAGACACTGAAGGGGGAGAGAAAGGAATAGCGAAAAGCATCACCATAGAAAGCTTTTAAGTCCGTCTTCTGCCTATCACTGATTGGAATACCTAAAATGGGGCTACAACGTGCCCAGTGAAGGAAACTTCCTGCGGATCCTCTGCAAAATGATCATGTTTTCCTTTAAAGTAAAAGTGACATTACAATAGTAATGATAAGTACACCAAAATATATTAATGCCTCAAAATGCAATTTTTGGTGCTTGGAATTCTAATCTCAAGTTGTAAAATGTCAGAAAATTTTTCTTTGAGGAAAGGAAGTAGTCCTCTGAGAAATTTGATTCTCTGTGCCAAAAGAGATTTAAGTAATAATGTAGCCCCTAAACAGAAGAAAATTAACTTTCTTAATTAAGAATTAAAGAGAAGCTAACCATCTCCATTGCCATCCATTCTCCTCTACCTGTGTCATCCCTGTTTGAATCCATCAGAGTCAGTCCTGTCTTCAGTAGGGTTTGCCTGATCCCTTTTTCCCACATTCCTGCATCTGTATCTTGAAACTCATTACTATGCTTTTGTTAACTGCTGTTGAGTCAGTTCCTACTCATAGTGACCTGGTATAGGGCTTCCGAGGAGCAACTAGTGGGATTGAGCCACCACCTTGTGGTTAACAGTGCTTATCCAGCATCAGGACTCCCATCACTATAATAGTTATCATTCAATGATAAACACAAATCACCTTCATGAACAACCTTCCCTTCAGTATGTTTTCTGCTACCTTCTCTTGATAGCTGTCACTATACCCCCTCCCCAGTGATTTGAAAAGTGAAATTAACTTCTGCCTCTTATCTACCTTACTCCATCTGTTGTTGTTTTTCATTATGCTGTTTACATCTTCCTTACTTTCTAAATTATAATTACCTTTGGTATGCCTGGTCAGATTTCACCTTGGTTTGATTGCCTAACTTGCCTACCTTCCATAAGCTAGTTTCCACATGGGTATCCATTGGAAAGAACAAGGGCTTTGGCGTCAGACACATCTGGGTTCGAATCTCTGTGTGACTTTGAGTAAATTACTTAATCTCATCACCATTCTTTTATTTTATTGATAAAATGTTGTTATTGCTAAGTTCCCTCGAGTCAGCTCTGATTCATAGTGACCCACCCACTCTGTATTGGGTTTCTAAGGAGCGGTTGGTGAGTTTGAACTGCTGACCCTGCAGTTCAAACCAACCTTGCAGTCCAAGGTAATATCCTGCAATACCTCAAGGTTTACTTAGAGGATTCTGTAAAATAACGTTTTGAATATATTTGGCACATACTAGATGTTCAGATATGTTAGTTCTAATCTCTTGTATCCACAATTGTAAATGTGCCCTTTATATTATATTTATATTAATCAATCTTTCAAATAATTTTATTTGAAAACAGAATTTAACAAATTTCTAGAGCACCTATTTGTGTGTTTAGCTTTGTTATAGACTTGATCAATTTGATACAGTCTTTGGAACTTTTCTTGAATTACGCCTTTTACCTTATTGTCCATGTTCATTTTTTTTCCTCCTCCTGTCTAAAATAATCTGACCAATTATCTGAAATTTCTTCTATTCATTCTAGTTATAGAAAGGTTTAAAATTATATAGAGCTAAAAAATGTCCTGTTTTATAGTTGTACCCTCCACCCCCAAATAACCAAAGGTATGAAATGAATTGAACATTAACACCAGGGCCTTAGAAATGGGAAGGAAGTTCCTGAGAAATGGTCTCTTTTGGGGCAATATGAAGTGATTTTTGTCCCCAGTTGTTGTCCCAGTTCTGGAAAGTAGATTCATAGACAGTTTTTGCTTTGCTATCATTGATGTATCTGAATTGTAGTGTTGACCAAGAATATTGAGTATACCATGGGCTGCCAGAAGAATGAACAAATCTATCTGGAAGAAGTATAGCCAGAATGTTCCTTAGATGAGAGGGTGGCAAGACTTTGGACATGTTAACAGGAGAGACCAGTCCTTAGAGAAATACATCTAAAATTAGCACTCAACGAAAAAGTGAGATGGATTGGCACAGTGGCAATAACAATGGACTCAAGCTAGCACTGATTGTGAGAATGGTATAGGACCAGGCAAAGTTTCATTCTGTTGTACATAGGGTCACTATGAGTCAGAACTGACTCAGTGGCACCTAACTACAACAACAGATTCATAAACCTAGCATTCGTACATCAGAATGGTTAATGATGTATTGGCTCTACTTGGTTCATGATTTTACTGTACATGTCTCCTGCTTAGCCAGGTAGAGCCAATGGAAGTAGGCTTTGATCTTAGAGAATTATCAAAATAGGATCGTTGTCATAAACCATAATTTTCAGAACTGCTTTATAACCAGGGCTCACACCTTTTAAAATGTTTCTCCCTACTAAATCCTTTTCATAATCTTGTTTTATCAGGAGATGCAAGGCTAGTTCTTGACAGGTCTATCTTCTAAGAGCTAGTAAATTAGAAATAGATTATTTCCTTTAAAACTGCAATTAACAAACCAGAATTCTGCAATAAGTCAAGGACATGAATAAAACAGCAACAAGAGCTAGTAGGGGCACTACTTTTGATTGAGACTTAAGAGACTCAGCCAAATGTCATGTGACTACTTAGCTTTGATTAATAGAAACAAATACAGTTTTGGCTTAGGTATTAAATTTGTAATTTTTGCTAAGTGTAATGATAATTGGTATTATGTTTTTTTAAAAGTCCATAAATATCCGATACACTGAAATAATGAAGGTAAGTAAAAAAGTATTGTTAAAAAATCATAGAAACCATTTCAAACAAAAAAAATCAAAATAGGAAACTATAGTTTCTCAACATATCCTCCATCTGAGTTTATTCGCTTCTGAAGACAGTTTCCATCTCACTAACTCTTCCCCAAAGAATTCTGCCACTGTTTACTTTATACCACATCACAATAGCAGTTTAGGTGTCCCTGACCCACTGCCATTGATTAAATTCTGACTCACAGTGACCCTACATAGGACTTTTGAGGCTATAAATCTTTACTGGAGCAACTTCCTCTTTCTTAAGCCTTTCTCCTCCCAATATGATCATTACAAATAATTCTTTGTATATTCCAAGTACTTCCTTTAAGTTAGAAATACAGGTTTTTTTCTTGGCTGATGATTCTGTATTTAGCAATTATATGTAACTGGGGGACATTTAGGAGCCCTGGTTGTGTAGTGGATTATGAGCTGGGCTGTTCACCAAAAGGTCAGTAGTTCGAATGTACTAGTCACTCCTTGGGAAAAAGATGAGGATTTCTGCTCCTGTAAAGATTTACAATCTCATAAACTATACAGGGTCTCTATGAGTCAGAACTGTCTCCAGAGCATACAACCGCCACCCAACCACTCATCAGTTGCTTCTTGGATACTCTGTGAGATGGTTATATATTATTTTGGGTGTAAACATTTGAGAGGAGTTTCTCATTATGCATTATGTATTTGTGTAG
Source organism: Chrysochloris asiatica (assembly GCF_000296735.1). Classification (NCBI taxonomy): domain Eukaryota; kingdom Metazoa; phylum Chordata; class Mammalia; order Afrosoricida; family Chrysochloridae; genus Chrysochloris; species Chrysochloris asiatica. The sequence continues at coordinate 1,420,905 of NW_006408941.1, read as the reverse complement.
CATTTGAATTTGTAAAGATCTTTTTTTTCCCCCTCAAAGTGAAGAAATATATTGGCATTTGCCTCTAACCCTGTGATATTTCTCCACAATGTGAATTTCATAGAATATGCTATGTTCTACATGGACAAGGGAAAGCATATCAAGATTCAAAACCTTATTTTTAAATCACTTGTTTTAAGTTTTTAATTATTTTACCACTTTTGTGTCCTTTTTAGAATCAAGATTTGTTTGCTACATCACAAAGTAAGGAATTTGATCCCCTGGGTCCACTGCCATCTGGATGGGGTAAGTCATCTGAAATTTTTCATTGAATTTGTCATTTTAAAAATCAGATTGTAATGGCTGACACTCTACTTTTGCACAAGTGAATTAGTCTTTTGTTTGAGTAAATATCTAGGAAGTGTTTTGGATATAAAGAAGAAGTGCCAAATGGGCATTAAATTCCTCCAAGCATTTTAAGTTAATGGCTTTATTACAATAAACCTTTATTGGAATTCAATTACTTTACACCTTTAAAGTTTGAAACATTTGAAACACTCAGCAATAAAAAAGAATGAACTATTGATATACACTAGATGAATCTCAAGGGTAGTATGCTTAGTGAAAAAAAGTTAATTTGAAAGAACTATATGGATTGCATGATTCAACTTATATAACATTTTCAAAATGATAAAACTATAGAGATGAAAAACAAAATAATGATTGCCAGGAAACTCCGAGTAGTTGGGGTCTGGTAGGTATAAATATAAAGGCAGCATAAGGGAGTTCTTTTGTTGTTTTGAAACAGTTTTGTATCGATTGTGGTGGTGGATACACAAATATATTTATGAGATTAAATTGTGTACAACAACACACACATGAATGAGTGCAGGTTAAAAAGTATAAAAAAATTGAATACGGTTTGTAATCTAGTTAACAATAATGTACCAATGTCATTTTCCTGATTTTAATAATGTACTATTCTTATATTAGATATCATCATCCGGAAAAATTAATTGAAGGGTGTGTACAACTCTGTGTACTATTTTTATGATTTCTTGTGGCTAATAATTTTAAAGTAAAGTTTAACAAAATATTTTTATCACATTGGTGCATTTGAAATTTGGCAGTTAGGAGTTTGGTTGGGTTGGTGTTACCTGAAGCAAAGTGGAAGGGAAAACATGTTAAGGTGCTGACTTTGTATCCTATACCATGAAGCACATAATAAAGCTGCTATTGAGTGCTTTTGTTACCTTAGTTATGAAAACTTTATTAATAGGATTTAAGATGGACATATTCTACCAGGTTCTGTCGTCCTGTGTTACACAGTTGACCCTTTGTATCCACAGGTTCCTCATCTGTGGATTCAACCAACTGCGTATAGAAAATATAAAGAGATTCAATGAATCTATTTAAGTGGCAGATGAGATTAAAAAACTGTCTGATTTCAGTGTGTATGCTCTTACATGCACTACAGAAACTACATGCCGTACAATGCATTGCATGCTCTTCTTACAGGTGTCAAAGAAAACTGACAAAAGCCTATAATAGTTGTAGCAAAGGGCATGGTTTTCTTGGTTTTGCACTAAATCAAATATAATCCCAATAACCACAGCCTTCTCCCTCACCCATACTCATCTCAGGAAGTAGAGGAGACAGCTAAAAGGAAAAATAATTGGAAATTTTTGTGAAAACCCATGCCCATAAGTGTTGTAAATTATCTTCACAAGGGTCTCTAAAAGATCCAGTTTTAGGAGCTATTACCATTCAGTAATGAGAAGCCTTAAGTTGTGAGTTGGCATAGAAAGGGAGCCCACCTAGAGCTCTCTCTCTGGAAAACTGGGGATAAATGTCTGTTTTATCTCCGAAGTTTTTTGTTATGTTTTTTATTACATGTCTGAATAATAATGCAAGATTTAAATTAAATAAAAAAAGGAAAATCTAGAGAGCTCTAAAAAGCAGAACTTGAATGTGCTGTTCACTGAGCACTACACTGAATCCATACAAATGAAGTGATACGTAGGCATGCCCTGTTGTTGCTTCCCACCATTTCACAGACCATCAGTCTATCTCCATTCTTGGTTGTTTGATCATTGTTTATCTCTCCTCTCATATTCACTGTTTTTATTTGTGTACCCTTTGTTTCTGCAGGGAAAAATGGTTCCTAAAAAGCAATTAAATGATCAAAGCAATCTTTCAAAGGCTAGAAGGGAGTGCAAAATGCTGCTATGACATTCTGTATCAGGGACTTTCTCATCCTCAAATTTAGCTATCTGCATAGGGTTCAAGAACCAGTCAGTTCCTTGCAGTTAATAAGGGACAGTTGTATAGTAATCCTAGCACTGTAGCAAAATTCCAGTAAAAGGGTGGTAGCATAGAAACAGCTTTACATGGAAGAAACAGAAGATATAAAAAGTGGAAAACAGCAAAATAAAATCAGTTGTGGAACTGGCATTTTATCTAAAGAGCTTCAGATATTTCAAAATGTTGGATAAATTTAGAAAGTGAGGATTTTGGGTTGTCATCAATCGGAAACACCACTCTCTAAAATAGCATTAGTGAGTAATAGAGAAAACAATTCATATGTCAAAATCACATAAATCTGGACAATAAATACTATGGAAGCTTTTTTGTTCCCCTCCAAGACTTCCTTGCTCGTTCATTGAGATTCTTTATCCTTAAAATACTCTTGTGAGTCAAGTAGGTGAAAAATATGAAGTGCTTACTTTTAACTGTTACTGTTGCCAGTTTGTAACAAAGGAGGGGCACATGAAAATTGTGAATTTCTACTTTCACCAAGACTTGGCAGTCTGTTAAGTCTTCTGGCTCTGTTGAAGCTTCAGAGTGGTGAATGTGTGGTTGGTATGAAGTACTTTAGAAGAAGGGCTAGTTTGGGCATTATGGGGCACATTGAACCAAATATGTCAAATTGCATCCCCATACATGGATGATTTTCCAGCCTTGTTTATAGAATTGTTATATATCCATGTTATAGAAGGAGAAATTGATACTAAAAGGATTTACCTAAAAGACATGTCCTTTTATCCTCTTTATTCCAGAAAAAACATAACCCAATGTCCTTTGTCAGAAACAAGCATTTTACACATCAAAGCAGCTGTAGGAAACATTCCTTCTTTTTCAGAGATGCTGAAATTGTGGGTTATGTTGGCCCCATCTTTACTAAAAAAAACTTTTCCTGCAAGTTGGTCCTTGCTTTCTATATTTGTCATCATCATCAAGAGCTTTCTCATTGTTACTTCAACCAGCAATACCTCTCTAAAATACTACCTCTAAAGATCATATTATTCAGGTTATCAGCATCCTGCCCTGCTATTGTACAGTCTGATCATTTTTAGGTTTCACACTTCTGAAGCTGAAAGTGCCGTTTTTAAATGAACTCATGATCATTCTGCTGTTCAGCCCGAGCACTTGTTTGTGATTCTGTGCCTTTCTGTATATGCCTTATTTGTTAAACCAGTGACAACACTGGTTATTTTAACAGATGAGGAGACCCCTCCCCACCTGCCATACCTTTAGAAGTGACCCTGGAAATAATCACCCCATAAACACAACCTGTGTTTATGCTCAGTGATTGGAAGTATTATATATTAAAATACAAGCTCTCAGGCTTTTATAAGCTTGGAGTAGACATTACTATCTTATATGCTGTCTATGAAGAATTTTTAACGCATTTAACAACTATGGAGAACTAAGAATGTTTTTGGTTAACAATGTAGTCTACTATATAACATTATTAATAATAAGTATTATTAATAATTTAAAACTTTTAAATTATTGAATTAATAGTAACAAAAATAAATTAAACAAAAAATAACATTAAATAACAAAAAATGGATAACCAGATTATCCATCAAGTTTAAAGATATGTTTTCATTTTCTTAGTTGTTATGAAATAAAAATAGAACAGCAGGGAGTTTAAGTTTTCTGTTTTATTCATCAAGTCAGGAAGTGCTCTGATGTATACTCAGATTTGTTCAGTAAATTTCAGTATTGCTTATCATGATTTTTCAAAAAAGGAGGAAGATGTTCTATAGCTAGAGTACTTCCTCTCATTAAGCAGCTGCTATTGCTATGGGTCGGAACCGACTCGATGGCACTTCACAACAACAACATTGTTATTGTATTGTTGTTAAGTGCCATTAGTTCTAACTCATAGTGACCTTGTATAGGGTTCCCATGGAGCAGCTGGTGGTTTGAAAGCAGAGAAGTTTTCAATTCGCAAGTGTTCATCTTTGAAATTATCTATTTCTCTTCCAAGAAATGCTGATGTCAGCAGTATATACTTAAGAACTCACATGAGAAACAAGTTTAATTTTTATTTTATCTTACCTCACATTATTGTCTGGAGGAGAAATCTCTGGCCCTGAAATTTAAGTTGCAGATAAAACATGAATATATGCTCAGCTATTCACTTATTGTTTTCAGATGGTAAAAATTATTATTTTAGAATTAGTTTTCATTTCTACAATTTCTGATCTTTGTTATTTCCTTTCTACTGGTAGTCTTAGTGTGTTTTTGTTTTTTTCCCCCTAGTTTACTGAGTTGTGGAGTTAGGCTATTGATTTGAAGTCTGTCTGTCTCTCTCTCTCTCTCTCTCTCTCTCTCTCTCTTTAAAAATTATTTCGCTATTTTTTTAAAAGAAAGACAATTCTAAATCCCTCAAATAAATTTTTTTTTGAATGTGACTCCCAAAAATGTGGCCAGTTGTAGCATTGTGATGCTTATTTTTGTTTCAAAGCAAGCTTTAGAATGGGTGACATGTTTCTATATTCAATCTGCCATGACCAATGAAGTCTATATTAATATTCAGATATGTTGCCAGAAGCAGAGTCCTATTTTTCTATACTTTATTTTGTGTATGCTTGGAGTCCTGTTTCAATTTTAGGCCGAGTTGGTGTAGAAAGTACCCAGGATGTCAAGAGTTGGTTCAAGACAGTCAGTACATGTACATCCCTTTAAACCCATATCCTCACTACTGTTTGAGATCATGAATCAGTGCAGGAAATATATTTAAATGAAATAATATTTAAATGTTATCAAATACTGACTACAAAGACTTTAATTAATCTTAATATTCATAAATTTTTCAAACATTGGGAAATAAAAATTAGCATTATCAGATTGGAATTGAACTTTAAATTTTGTTTCAAAATGGTTAATTCTTAGAAATTATGTTGTAAAAAATGAATACATTCTGTAATATTTAATACTTACACATTTTGACATTTTGGGCAAACACAGATTCTGAAACAATAAAATCTATCTTTTGAAGAATTAATTGGTAATAGAGTAGAATTTAATGTTATTAAAATTAAGAGCTACTTGATTTTTCTTATTAAAAAGGGAAAATGGTACTCATATGTTCAAAGGGGAAAAGCTCAGAGAAATAGGAGAGAATAGATTAGAAACAAGAACACAAGGAGAATGCTAAAACAAGAGGTAAGTGGAAAACAAGTAGCAAGCTTCAGAAGTAATAAATTAGCCCCTGTAGAGAACGTATATTTATTTATTTAGACAGTGGATTTTGAAATGCATATGTAAGGTAACTGGGTATATTGAAATAGAAACAATAGCTTCATAAGTTGAATAGTGTCTACCATATACCAAAGAAACAAAGTTATAGCTCTCCATTGTGTTTTAGATACTAAAGATATAATGATATGCAGAAAGTCCCAGATGGAGACCATGTTTCCATGGTCTGTTATTTAATTCTGTAATTTTGGAAACTTTACCTAACCCTGATTTCTTTTATGTTCAGGATAAAAGTAAAATTATTTATCTCATTGGGCCGTTAGGGTAAAATAAGGTCTTATGTCTAAAAGTGGTATTACTATTCATTATTCATGCTGTAGAGCCCCTGGGTGGTATAAGTGGTTAAATATTTGACTACTGAACAAAAAGTTGGTGATTCAAACCCACTCAGAGGTACCTTGGGAGAAAGATACTGCTTCTGAAAGGTCATAGCCGTGAAAACTCTATGAAGTGCAGTTCTGCTCTGCAACACATGGAGTCACCAGGAGCCAGAACCAACATAACAAAAACGATTTGTTTCTTTGCCTTTAAAACTTAGTGATTACTTGATTGAACTACACAGAAAGGACATCATGGAATAAAGTCTATTTAGCTTCTAAGATTTAGTAATATTATAAATTAGTTATGTATGTATATTTAGTAGTCAAAGAATAAATGAAGCCTTTTAAAGTTGTGGTTTTCAAGCTTCAAAACTTAAAGTAAATATAAGAAATGGGAAGATTTAGCTTATTTTACTTTATGGAAGAAGATTATGTCAACTCCAATGCTTTCTTTTATTTAAGAGAAGAGAACGGACAGCAATGGCAGAGTATATTTTGTCAACCACAACACTCGTATTACACAATGGGAAGACCCCAGAAATCAAGGGTAAGAACTTTCACTTAAAGATTGTGCTTTATTTCTGATTCATTTATTAAGAGGGCCGAAGTTACATAATCTTGTTTAAAAGGCCTTCATTTCAGTCATCCACATACTTTGGAAAGAAAAAGTTTCACCAATACATGAGAATATATGTATATATCCAAAATATTTAATTATGGTCAGTAGTACTAATTCAAAAATTGGGTTTCTTTTCTTGAGGTCACTGGATAGAATTCAGGGCATATATGACTTAAGATGGGGGAGAAAATATATGTATGTAGTTTCTCCAACTTTTTACTGAAATTGCTAGCAAGTATTTTTTTTTTTAATGTTTTATTGTGAATTATGTGATAGTTTACATGGGAGAACATTAGTTTTACATTCATCCTATAGTATATCATTTCATTGATATGGTTACAATCCCCTCCATGCATCATCAACCATCCAAAGGGTAGACACTACAAGCATGCTCCCCGGTCATCAGCACACAGCCCCTCTTTCTCTCTGTGTCTAAAGTCCCCAACAGCTCCATCTCTCCACATCATCGTCTCTGCCTCCATCTCAGGCATCACTGCTTCTCTGGGTAGGGTCCCGCTCTGCGCTCTTCTCCCTTGATGGTCCCAGGGACCTCCGCTCTTAGGCTGAAAAGTTAATCACACCCTTCCTTGCTAAAAAACTTCTACCTTTACAATTCCAACCCTCACAAGCAGTCCAGATAACAATTATTCACTATTGTATCACAAGAGATCCATCTGGATTTCATTTCATCAGCCCCGCCTAGACAGATTGTATACTACTCAGTGGAGATTCTGCCTTCCTCCATGTCCTAGCTAGCAAGTATTTTTGTAATGTTCTGGTTGTTGAAGATACCTCAAAAGTATTGTTCATGTACATCATTATTTAGTCTGTTATAAGAACTTGTTAATGAATGCATTGATGAAAAGACATATTATCATAAGTTTGTCTTTTTAATGTTTTGATAGCTGTATCTTCAGCTACTTTTTTATAATGTTGTTGTTATGTGCCGTGGAGTCGGTTCCAACTCATAGCGACCCTGTACAGGGTTTCTGGGGCTGTAAATCTTTACGGGAGCAGAAAGCCTCATCTTTCTCCCCTGCAACAGCTGGTAGTTTTGAACTGCTGTCCTTGAGGTTCGCAGCCCGATTTGTAACCACTACGCTTCCAGAGCTCCTTTTCTTCTATAATACTAAGTTATAATTTATAATAGTATGCATGATATAAGAGTGCCAGAAGGTTTCATGATCAATGCTTTTAGAATATCTATCTTAAATGAATATTTAAAACTTAAAACATGAGGGTGTTGCAAAACTGTTGTGGAAAATGGAATTTAAAAATAATGGAATTTTCCGTGTACTTTTTGAAGCCTCCTTGTATCAATTTCTGGATATCATGAATCACATTTATATTGATTTTTAATATGAAATATATATATTTCAAAACAGCAATAAATAAGAACTTCAAAGATAACATTTAAATTTCCTTTTTGAAATTCTCTTTTTAAGGATAGAACAGATGAAGTCACCTTTCTGTAAATTGCTATGTTTTTTGTTGTTGTTGTTCTTTCTTGGATCTTTAAGGTATTAAAACTGAAAATGAACTATGTTAATAAATGACAAGTTGTCATTTATTAAGATATCATGATATGCTGTGGAGTCAATTTCAACTCATAGTGACTCTGTACAGGGTTTCCAAGGTTGTAAATCTTTACAGGAGCAGAAACCCTCATCTTTCTCCCATGGAACAGCTAGCTCGTAGTTTCGAACTGCTGACCTTAAGGTTCACAGCCTGATTTTTAACCACTGTAATATCAGAGCTCCTCTGTTAAGATATAACTAATTTTATTTATAATTTTCATATATGTTGTTGTTGTTAAGTGCCGTCGAGTCGGTTCTGACCCATAGCGACCCTGTATAGGGTTTCCAAGGCTGTAAATCTTTACGGGAGCAGAACGCCTCATCTTTCTCCCACAGAGCGGGTGGTAGTTTCGAACTGCTGGCCTTAAGATTCGCAACCCGATTCGTAACCACTACACTACCAGAGCTCATATAATTTCAACAAATCAGAAGCAGTTGCATTTAGCATTATCTTCAGAAATTTTATGGTAACCTATTAATATATATATATTAAATATAATTATGTTCAAATATCTGAATATAGTAAAATAATCTTTCCTTTTGATAAGTTAATGGAGCTTCCAACTGAACATTAAACACCATTTGGTACTTTTCCACATAGTGTTTTTATGATTGTTATATTGACATTTTGGGAATAAAAGGAAATTAGAGGGATTGTTAAAGTTCGTTTAAAGGAGCTGGGGGTAGACTAAAGAGAAAAATCTGAAGGGAACATTGGGATTCAGAGTATAGAAGCAGAATGAGTACCAGGTGGAGGACTATAGATATTATCAGTGATGGTAGTGACCAATGATAAGACTTTAGGAAAACTATTATTTTATCAGATTTATTATTTTATAAAGATAATTCTGTCAGCAGTATGGAATGTAAGAATAAGATTAGTGTGTAAGGCTTATTGTTGCTGTTAAGGGCTGTTGAGTTGGTTCCAGCCCATAATGACCCTGAATAGAGCTTCTGAGGAGTGACTGGTGAGCTTGAACTACCGACCTTACAATTCAAACCAACTTTGTAGTCCAGCACATTAACCCACAGCACCACACCAGGACTCCTAGAGTTAAGTAACTGTTTTAAGAGTGTAGATGAGTAGGTAAATAAAACTAGAGTAAAGGTAGTATTTGGAATGGGAAGTAGGAGGAACATAAAAGACTTCTAAGGCAGAATGGCCAGAGACTATTTACCACAAGATGTTTAGGGAGGTTATTGGATAAACAAGAAAGTCTAATGGTACAGTAGTTGAAACACTTGGCTGCTAATTAGAAGATTGACCGTTTAAACCCAGTAGCCACTCCATAGGAGAAAGATGTGACAATCTGCTTTCATAAAGACTTCCAGCCTTGGAAACCCTATGGGGCAGTTTTCCTCCTATAGAGTCACCATGATTCAAAATGGCCTCAAGAGCAATGAGTTTTGGTTATTGGATAGAAGCAGGGGAACACAGCCTGATAAATAAAAAAAGACTAAAGTGGTGATTGATGAGCCTGTTTGGTTCAAAGTGATTATGTCCAGATAGAGATGTCTACCGAACCACTAGAAATACTGTACTAAATGGTTTTCTGGAAGATTTCTAATACATTTATAGACATTATTCATTTTTGTACTGGTAAACAAGTCAACTCTAACATTTTGAATGTTTGTTTTCTCCTATATTTTATAGTCAATTAAATGAAAAGCCTTTACCAGAAGGCTGGGAAATGAGATTCACTGTGGATGGAATTCCATATTTTGTGGACCACAATAGAAGAACAACCACCTATATAGATCCCCGTACAGGAAAATCTGCCTTGTAAGTTTTCTGAACATTATAAATTAAAAGTAAAACCAGTTTTTCAGATTTTGTTATGTAGGTCTGAATTTAGTAGGGAATGTAGAAATGCAAACCTTAACTATTTCTGAAGTTACTTGGTCAATAAGTCTCTGTCCACTAAATATTTTGTATTTCCATCTCCCTATGAATATTTTACCTTAGAGACTTTTCATATTTATTACCATCTATTGCCTGCTTCTTTTATTCCAAATACCTTTTAACTTTATACTTTCTGCATAGGTAACTATTACATAATTCCTATTAAAATTAATTTTGGGTGCATAGAACAGAAAACACCAAAACAATAGTGACTTATAACCAGTAAAATATATTTCTGTCCATCATTTAAAGACAGTCCATTGGGATTTTACACAACATACTTTTAAATAAATCATAGGGCAAAAAGAAATGACAAAAGAAATTAGGAAATACATTGAATAGTAATAAAAACAAATCATAATATATGGGATTGTTGTTGTTGTGAAGTGCTGTTGAGTCGGTTCCGACCCATAGCGACCCTGTATAGGGTTTTCAAGGAGCAGCTGGTGAGCTTGAACTGCCGACCTTGCAGTTCAAACAGGTTTGCAATCTGGCACATTAACCCACAGCGCCACACCAGGACTCCAGTATATGGAATACCAGTAGCTAAGGTAGTCCTAAGAGGAAATTGTACTGCTTTACAGGCCTAGATTAGAAAACAAGAAAAGTTTAAAATCATTCATCTTGATTCTACCTTTCTTGTTGTTAAATGCCATCGAGTCAATTCTGACTCATAGCGACCTTGTATACGATTTCCAAAGAGCAGCTGGTGGGTTTGAACTGCTGACCTTGTTGTTCACAGTCCAGTGCTGATCCTACAGCACTACCTTTGACATTACAAAATAATGAAACCCAAAGTTAGTTGGGAAAAGAATAAATAATGGAGGAAAGAAAAAAACAGAGAAACTTCCAGGGTAAGATGGCGGAGTAAGAAAAAGTACAGAGCCCACATTCTGCAACAAGGGAAAGAGATAACAGATGGCCCTGGAATCCTGAGCATTAGATGATAGGACAGAAAGGTGGATTGAGTGCTAACTGGAAGAGGAAGCTGAACATTGAAATAAGAAAATCAAGTGGACTGTTAGTCGATGTGAAGCCATCTTGGACTTCTACGAATGGCCTGTGGGCACAGGATTTGGCTGGAGGTTGGCAGAAAGAGGGTGTAATTCTTCCTTGTTCCTGTGCCCTCCTGGTAGTTGGAGGCGTAGCCAATCCCTGCCCTTGACAACCCAGCAACCAGTGGCACCTCCTCTGGCGCAGTCTCTGATCTGCCTGAGGTCAGGCACTAGGCATAGCACATCTGCTTCTGGAGACAAGTGAACACTTCCTGAACTACACTACACAAATAATGTGCATTCACAGTTCCAGTTTTTACCACATCTATCAGGAAACAGATGGTGAGTATCTGAGAAGACACCAATATACAATCATCAAATATGATGATACCTCAGTGTCTCAGAGAAAACAAATGACTTCCACTTACATGAAGAAACAAGACAGAATGCCTCAAATGTCTCAAACACATCACCAAGATCCAGAGTCAGAGAATATAACACCAGAAATTGTATCAGAACTATCTGATAAAGAATTGTAAAGAATGTTGTTTAGGTAACTTCAGTTGATTGAAAGAATGGTTAAGAAAATTGCAGATGAAATCAAGGAAAACATGGACAAAACTGTAGAAGAAATCAGGAAAAATACTGACAAAATAAATGGGGGAAAAAAAGAGTTATTTTCAGGTTATTTCGAGTCAGTTCCAAGAGAACCAAACACTGCCCAGTCCTCTGTGATCTTCACAATTATTGCTACACTTAGGCCAATTGCTGCTGCCACTTTGCCAGTCAGTCTGGGAGTCTTCCTCTTTTTCATTGTCCCTCCACTTTATTAAGCATTATGTCCGTCTCCAGGAACTGGTTCCTGCTGATAATATGTCCAAAGTATGAGAAACAAAATTCTCACCATCCTGGCTTTTTAGTAGCATTATGGTTGTACCTCTTCCAACACAGGTTTGTTTCTTCTGACAATTCATGGCACTTTTAATATTCTTCTCTAACACCATAACTCAAATGCATCAATTCTTCTATGATCTTCCTTATTCATTGTCAAACTTTCACATACATATGAGGCTGTTGAAAATACCCTTGCTTAGGTCAATTACACCTTAGTCTTCTAACTGACATCTTTGCTCTTGAACACTTTAAAGAGGTCTTGTGCGGCACATTTACATCATGCAGTATGTCATTTAACTTCATGACTGCCACTTCAATGAGTGTTGATTGTGGATCCAAGTAAACTGAAGTCTTTGACAACTTCAACCTTTTCTCCATTTAACATGATGAATTTATTGGTCTAGTTGTGACTGTTTTCTTTACATTGAGGTGCAATCGATACTGAAGGTTGTGGTCTTTATTTTCAGTCCTTTTCACTTTCAGCAAGAAAGGTTGTATCACTGGCATATCACAGGTTTATTCATGAGTCTTCCTTCAATTCAGATGCCATGGTTTTCTTCATATATTCTAGCTTCTCGGATTATTTGTTCAGCACTGAATAAATATAGTGAAAGAATATAGTCTTGGTGCACACCTTTACTGATTTTAAAACATTTAGTATCTGCTTGTTTTCTTTGAACTACTACTTCTTGGACTATGTACAGGTTTTTCAGGAGCACAATCAAGTGTTTTGGAATACTCATTCGTCACAGTGTTACCCATAGCTTATCATGATCCACAGAGTTGAAAGTTTTTGTATAGTCAATTGTTGTTGTTGTTAAATACTGTGGAGTCGGTTCTGACTCACAGTGACCCTGCACAGGCTTTCCGAGGCTGTAAATCTTTATGGGAGCAGAATGCCTCATCTTTCTCCCTTGGAACTGCTGGTAGTTTCAAACTGCTGACCTTGAGGTTGGCAGCCCAACTTGTAACTGCTATACTACCAGTGCTCAATAGGCCGCAAGTAAAAATCCTTTTAGTATTCTCTGTTTCAGCCCAAATCCATCGGATGTTAGCAGTAATATCTTTAGTTCCACATCCTCTACTGAATATGGCTTGAGTTTCTGGCAGTGCATTGTCAATATACTGTTGCAGCTATTTTTTAATTGCTTTCAGCAAAATTTTAGTTTATCATGACATTAATGATATTGTTGAATGATTTCGACATTCCTCTGGGTTGCCTCTCTTTAGAATGGACACAAATATTAATTTCTTCCAATCAGCTGGCCAGATATCTGCCTTCTAGATTTCTTGTGATAGATGAGTGAGTGAGTGCCAGTAGTGCTGTATCAGTTTGTAGAAAGATTTCAATTTATATTCCATCAGTTCCCAAATCCTTGTTTTTTACCAATGCCTTCAGTGCAACTTCGACTTCCTTCTTCAATACCAGTGGTTCTTGATCATATACTACTTCCTGAAATAGTTAAATATTGACTTTTTTTTTTTTGGTACAGTGACTTTGTGTATACTTTCCATCTTCATTTGATACATCGTTCAATATTTTGTCTGTTGTCAGTCTTAAGTGCCGTTGATATGATTCCATCGCATAATGACCCTGGTATACAGTTTCTGAAGGAGCTCTGGTAGCGTAGAGGTTATGAGTCGGGCTGCTAACCTCAAGCTCAGCAGTTTGAAACTACCAGAGGTTCTATGGGATAAAGATGAGGCTTTCTGCTCCCATAAAGATATACAGCCTCAGAAGCCCTATATAGGGTTGCTATGAGTCGGAACCAACTCCATGGGACACTACCACCGCCACCATACAGTTTCAGAGAGGCATTTTAAATCCTTGCAGGAGCAGAAAGCCTCATTTTTCTTCTGCAGAGTGGCTGGCAGACTCAAACTGGACCTTGTGGTTCACTGTTCAGTACTTATTGAATTGGTCCTTCAATATTGCAAGTCTAGGCTTGAATTTTTTTGTTCACTTCTTTCAGCTTAAGAAATGACCTGAGTGTGAAGAAAACCTTTGGGTTTTCTAACTCCAGTTTATTATAATACTGTGTCTTCTCGACCTGCCCTTACAAATTTTCTGCAGAGCTGTTTACTTCCTCATTTCTTCTATTCACTTAAGCATTTTTATGCTTGAGAGTAAATTTCAGAGTCTTTTTTTTTTTTTTAAACTTTTTATTGGGAAAAAAATAAGGCCAGCCTTATTTCAGTTCATTAATGGTTGGGATATCTATCTTTATACATTCTATTACATTTTTTATAACTTCTAATTCTCCTAAATTCATACTTCATACATTCCATGACCAATTATTAATGGATGTTTGTTGCTATTATTCCTTATTTTGAGTGTCACATCAACAAATGAAGATCTCGAAAGCTTTGCTCCATTCTCATCATCATGGTCAGCTCTAATTTGAATAGGCAGCTCTTCTCCAGTTGTATATTAAGTGCCTTCCAATCTGAGGTGTTCATCTTCAAACTGACAAATGAGTAGTGGGTTTGTTTTTTCACCACTTGTCTGTCAGTTTGTTGTGCTGTAGTAGCTTGCATGTTGCTGTGATGTTGGAAGCTATGCCACCAGTATTTTAAATACCAGCTGGACTGTAAGGTCAGTTTGAACCGCAAGGTCAGTAATTCAAACTCACCAGCTGCTCCTCGGAAACTCTTTACAGATGCTCTCTGTGTTGGAACTGACTCAAAGGCATTTAACAACAACAGGGTTCCCTATGTTGGACAGATTTCAGCAATGCTTACAGACTATGAAGAAAGTGAGGCTGACTACTTCTGAGTGGTGAGCCACAGAAAATCTTATAGCATCCAAATATTGTTAGATATAGTGCCAGTAAATGATAACCATATGGTTTACTCTGCTGAGCTCAAGAAATTCAAGAGGAATGGCTTAGCATTTATCATCGAAAAGAACATTGCAACAACTATCTTGAACTACAGTTCTGTCTGTGATAGTATAATATCCATACACTTACAAGGAAGAAAATATTGCCATGCTGATAAAAATAATGCTGGAGATTGCAGGATAGAATTTTGAAAGACAAATGATGTATTCATTGTAAATATCTTTTTTAAACAACATAAAAGACTACTATAAGCATGAACCTCACCAGGTGAACTAAACCAAAATCAAATTGACTACATCTGTGGGAAGACACAGAGGAAAAGCTCCATAGCATCAGCCAAAAGAAGGTCATGGACAGGCTGTGGAAAAGATCATCAATTGCTCTTAAACTGAAGAAAATTAAACCAAGTCCACAAAAGCCAAAATATGACACATCCCATCTGAATTTAGAGATCATCTGATGAACAGATTTGATACATTGGATAGACACTAATGACAGAAGACCAGAAGAGTTTGGGAATGACATCAAGAATATCATACAAGAAGAAAGCACAAAAGGTCATTAATTAAGAAGACTAGAAAGGATAAGACTAACGTTGATTCAGAAGATTCTCTGAATCTTTCTCTTTACCATAGAAATGCTAGAGCAAATAAATGGAAGTGAAAGAGCTGAACAGAAAATTTCAAAGGGCAGCTTGAGAAGACAAAGTAAAGTATTATAATGAAATATGCAGAGATGTGGAGTTATAATCCAAAAGGGATTGGTTTATAACATACTTAGCATTTCTCAAGCTGAACTGAAGAAAAAAATTCAAGCCTTGATTTGAAATACTGTAAGCAAAATATTGAATGAAAAAAAGGTCGAACATTTCAAGAGGTAGCATGTGATCAAGAAGTAATGGTACTGAAGGAAGAAATCAAAGGTCAGTAAAGGTATTGGCAAAGAATAAATCTCTAGAAATTGATGAATATGAATTGAAATCTTTCAACAAATAAATACAGCACTGGAAGCAATCACTCATCTTATCCAAGAAATTTAGAAGATAGCTACCTGGAGAACTGATTGAAAAAGATCCATATTGTTATCTGTTCCAAGGGAGGTGATCCACTGGAATTTGGGAATCATTCAACAATATCTTTAATATCACATGTAAGTAAAATCTGTTAATTGTAATTTAAAAATAGCTGTAGTAGTACATTGACATGAAACTGCCAGAAGTTCAAATCAGATTTAGAAGAGGATGTTGAATGAGGGATATCGTTGCTAGTGTCGGATGGATGATGACTGAAAACAGAGAATACCAGAAAGATGTTTACCTGTGCTTTATTTAGACCATGCAAAGGTTTTCAACTGTGTGGACCATGACAAACTGTGGATAACATTGTGAAGAATGGGAAATCCAGAACACTTAATTGTGCTCTTGAAGAAATTCTACATAGACTAAGAAGTAGTGTTTGAGTAGAACAAGGAGACGGTGAATGATTTAAAATCAGGAAAGACGTACACCACGATTGTATCCTTTCACCATACTTACTCAGTCATATGCTGCACAGATAATTCAAGAAGCTGGATTGTATGCAGACGAATGAGGCATCAAGGTCAGCAGCTCGAAACTACCAGTGGTTCTGTGGGAGAAAGATGAGGCGTTCTGCTTCGGTAAAGATTTACAGCCTTGGAAACCCTGTGCAGGATCACTATGAGTCAGAACCGACTCCACGGTACTTAACAACAACAATGGGATAGCTGGATCTGTGGTTGCATTGGTAGGACCAGACCAAATGATTTTGACCCATGGACTGGATGTTTTCTACTCCTGTATTAGAGAGACAATCAGAAAAAAGAACAAAACAATCCAAAGATAGCCTAACCTTTAAGTGGGAAACTATCAGTAGAAATTTACATGTGATTGTAGTTACAGAACATGAAGATACCAAGAAAAAAACAGAATGAATATTGTCCAAGTGTTGTTGGGAAAAAAACTGCCGTTACATTATGAATAATGAGAAAATAATCCTTCAAGAATTTAAACAAACTCCAAACAGGGTAGACTTCCCCCGTCTTCCCCCACCAAAGGGGGAAAAAAACAAACTTCAAAACCAATTATAAGGAAAGAATCCTGAGAGCAACTCAGGAAAAACTAAAGGTTATCCTACAAAGGGAGGAGTAATAAAACTAAGTTCTGATTTCTCAACAGAAACCATGCATGTAAGAAGATAATTGAATGACACATATAAAACTCTGTAAGTTAAAAATCACCAACCAGGAACAGTATATCCAGCAAAATTGTCCATTGACTATGACAGCAAATTTAGGTCATTTTCAGATAAATAGATAGAATATCATAGAATTTGGAAAAACCAGACCAACCTCACAAAACAATACTAAAGTTAGTTCTTTGGACAGAAACCAGCAACAGCATACAATAACTTGAGACTAATATAAGGACAATATCACCTAGATAATATCGCTGTTAAATGCTGTTGAGTCAGTTCCAGTTCATAGCTACCCTGCATAATGTACCCAAGGAGTGACTGGTGGGTTTGAACTGCCAACCTTGTGGTTAACAGTTCACTGTGTATCCTATAGCACTACATCAGGATTCCCAATCAGATATATGTTATTGTTATTAAGTGTTGTCAAGTCAGTTTTGACTCACAGCAACCTTGTATAGAATTTCTGAGGCTTTAAATCTTCAGTGAAAGCAGAAAGCTTCATCTTTCTCCAAGGGCTGAAACTGCAGACCGTGTGGTTCGTAGTTCAGTGCTTATCATATGGAGTCACTGCGTTCCCAGAATAGAACTATAAGACGGAAAATAGAGAACCGGAGATACATTTGCTACAAAAAAGCCATAAAGTAGATAATAGGGAGTAATGCAGTTACAGAATTTCCAAATGAGAAGGAAATCAAGTAGATTTCAAGAAAAATAAATAGAATAAACCTAAGGTAACCCTAATAACTAGATCAAGCCTTAATCCTAGCCCTAGCCCAGCCCTTAACTTCTAACACTAACCTTTGTCCTAACCAAAAACCTAACACTAAAATGAAGTCCTATGCCTAACCTAGTCCTAACCCTAGCCCTCACTCCTTACTGCTATCCTCTCTAAAAAATAAATAGAAATAGAAATTAAACAATAAAGAAATCCAGGACCGAAATTGGTTCTTTAAAAAAAATTAATAAATTGATAAATCCCTGATAGAAAAAAAAGATAACACTTAAATTAACAGTATCAAAATGAAGAAGGATGTAACTACAGATATTAAAAAGTAATGAGGGTTATTTGTAACAACTTTATATCAGTAAATTTGACAACTTAGATCAAATGGACGAGTTCCTTGAAATATACAAGTAAATCTAAATAGCACTCTATTTGATAAAGAAATTGAATCATAATTAAACAATTTCCTATGAAACACTGGTTTACTCAAACTTTTTCATAAAATAGAAGAGATGGAAATACTTTTCAGATCATTTTGTGAGTCTTTCACCAGCCACTCCTTGGAAACCCTGTACAAGGTCCCTATGAGTCGGAACCAACTCAGTGACACTTAACACCATCAACAGAATATCCACGGTTTAAAACTCTGGCAAGAACGGTAATCTTAAATTATAGGATAATATTTCTGTGAACATAGTGTAAATATCCTTAATAATACAGATGAAATATAGCAGTATATAAAAGGGATGTTCAACTGTGACCAATTTGAATTAGGAATTCAGGATCCGCTTAACATCCAAAAGTTGATACGTTTAATTAACCATATTACCAAATTAAAGAAGGACTATCATATATCAGAAAACATATTTAACAACGCAAATTTATGGTTAAACTCAAACGTAAACTTTCTTACCTGGAAAAAGTCATTTACAAAAACCTACAATGTTGCAGAATAAAATATACAAAGATTTATATATATATATATGCAATGAATAATTAGAAAATGAAGCTAAAAGTAGTCCAAGGAAAAAACAAATAGTGCCAATTTATGAAGTTTAGGGATACATGGTAATCTAGAAAATGGTTCTTTATCATCTTAGTGCATGGCTTTTATTCTCAAGGTTACTTCAGTCTGAAACTTCTACAGTCTGGACTTAATTATAGAGTTAAGAACAAATTGACAGTAGGTAGATGACGTTTACCATGCAGTCTATTCTTTACACATGGAGACCACATGATTATGTAGACAGATCAAATAAAATTCCTTTCCAGCTATCTATCTTAACTTTCATTAAAGAGCCTCCTTAGAAGTTCCATACGATGCTTCCACTTACAGTTCATGGACCAGATTCTAGCCATGCTAAAAAATACAGTCTGTTTTCCTAGAGAGGAATCTGCCCCGTTAAATTAGTTCACAGAGAATGAATGTTTTGGTACGTAGCATTCTCATAGATAAAAACTAACTCCTTTAGTCCTGTAGGCTAAGTGGCTAGTATACGATTTGGATGCATTTAATAGAAAATCCCATAAGTTATATTAATAAGACTGACGTTTATTTTCCTATGACTTAAAACTTTTTTTAAAGGTTGTATTAGGGGTATGTGTATTTGCTAAGTATTGAGGGGAATCTGTGTATGTATGTGTTTCTTTCAGTATTATCTCTGACAAACAACTATATGTCATGTTAATCATTATTCTTCCTCAGAGACAATGGACCCCAGATAGCCTATGTTCGTGACTTCAAGGCAAAGGTTCAGTATTTCCGGTTCTGGTGTCAGGTTAGTATTGGAGCTGAATTTCTGTATTTCCTTCCTTTGTTATATTGTTTATACTACATAATGATGGTAAAAATAGTTAACCTATAGAAAAACAGGTAAAATAAGCATTAGAATCACTTTCACCCACAAACAACAAAGAAAATAAACTTATCAGTTAGATAATTTGTGACTTCTGTTCTTCCACAGAATAAATGTTGAAATAATTTGAATAAGAAAACGTTCTTACCCTTTCTATGGTACCCATTCCTTATAGATCACAAAAATCTTCAAATATAAGTTAATGTATAAATTGAAACAAATGAGCCTATTTGATATCTAACATTTGATATAAATAGTGTTTTGATAAATATATATTCAGAATTTTTTTCCAGCTGTGATTTTTTGTTTTTATTTATAAAGAAAATTTTCTATATTTATGATTTCTTAACTGATTCTAAATAAGATGAATGCACTAATCAAAATGTTACTAGGATAAGTACTTTTAAACTTCAAACTCTTCTAAACTGGACCCATGCAAACAAGAATCTGAAACAACCTTTTGAAAATAAAATTTAGCAAAGGTTTATTTGACCAATATTATTCAGTAAGCACTTATGTATCTAGTCACGTTTTGTGATAACTTATTGTCTGCTGTTTCTCACATAGCTATTAAATAATATATAATTTGCATGAATGTTCACAAATGCTTTCCTAAGCATTACTGATTAGAAATTCACATTCATAGTCATACTTGCTATTCTATACAACAGTCAAAGTAAATAAACTTTCCCGTTTTGGTTTTTGATAGGCTATTTTAATGGTGAGAGTTGACATAAAGTCATTCTTGTATTTCAGCAACTGGCCATGCCTCAGCACATAAAGATTACAGTGACAAGAAAAACATTGTTTGAGGATTCTTTTCAGCAGGTACTGTTTTAGTGAATCATTATACTCAGGCTTACAGCCCAGAACTTCTCCTCATGCTGGCAGTTTAATCTGAACAGTTTGAAGTCCCTTGAGTTCAAGTCCTCATTTGAATTTTAAGTCCAATCTCATTGCCAGATCCCTTAGTACTTTGCATTTTATGAACTTTTAAACGGATTTTAGCATGTATGTGTATGTTGTGCTTGATTCCAGATTTCCATTCCTACGCTAAGTATTTTATTTGAAATAGATATGCAAGTAAGAACCTAGATTTTCAATAAATTTGTTGTTGTTGTTAAGTGCCATCAAGTTGGAACCGACTCATAGCGACCTCATGCACAGCAGAATGAAACAATGTCCGATCCTGGGCCAACCTCTTACCGCCGCCACACTTGAGTCCATCAATGCTGCCACCTGGCCAATCCATCTCGTTGGGGGTCTTCCTCTTTTTCTGTGACCCTCCATCTTACTAAGCATGATATCCTTCTCCAACGACTGTTCCCTCCTGACAGTATGTCCAAAGTATCAGAGACAAATTTTGGCCATCTTGGCCTCT
>NW_006408941.1:1393013-1398493 GCF_000296735.1 Chrysochloris asiatica | reverse complement strand
TCTTCCTTTTTGGTTTTCTGATTCCAAATCTTTGCATATTTTATTATAATATTTGGCTTTATCTTCTCAAGCTGATCTTTGAAATTTTCTGTTTAGCTCTTGGACCTCCTCATTTTTTCCATTTTTTTTTTTTTTAGCATCTCTGCGCTGGAGGGCAAGTTTCAGAGTCTCTTCTAACATCTATTTTGACCTTTTCCTTCTGTCTTGTCTTTTTAATGACTTTTTGCTCTCTTCACGTATTATGTTCTTGATGTCATCCCACAACTCTTCTGGTCTTCGGTCTTTAGTTAGTTTAATGTATCAAATCTGTTCTTCAGATGATCTCTAAATTCACGTGGGATAAATTCAAGGTCATATTTTGGCTCTCATGGACTTGTTTTCATTTTCTTAAGTTTCAATTTGAATTTGCTTTTGAGTAATTGATGGTCTGTTCCAGCATCTGCACCTGGCCTTGTTTTCAATAAATAGAAGTGTGGAAATATCCTTAAAAACAATGTTGGATAGCTAGAAAGAAGAGGGGAAGACTTGGTTTTTACATTTTATATTACTTGCATTTTTTTTTTTTAATTAAATGTTTTTATTTTGCATTGAGTGAAAGTTTACAGGGCACATCATCAGCTTCACATTCAACCATTCATATAGCTTGTTTCATTACATTGATTATTATCCCCGCTATATATCATCAGTTTACAGTGTTTTTCTCTATCCTCTTTAGCTTTTTTTTTTTTTTTGGGGGGGGAATTACTTGCATTTTTTACAATAAATAATGTTATTATAAATACTTAAATATTTCCAATATAGGAAAGAAAGTAATTGGGTCATTGGTAAAAATGTATGTTTTAAAAAGATACATATATATTTTTCAGAAAAGTTGACTACTTTTCAGAAGTCAACTAATTTTTTCAGTTGTCCTCTAAATGAGTTAATTTGCTCTGTTTCACTAATATCACTAACAACCAACTGTAAATAAATATTGAATGATTCAATTATTATTGTTGTTATGTGCCATTAAGTTGGTTCCCATTCACAGTGACCCTGTTTAGGTTTCCAAGGAGCTGCTTGGCGGATTTGAACTGCCAGCGTTGTGATTAGCAAGCAGTACCAGGGCTTATACTGTATTACTATACCAGGATTTGATTATGGTGGTAGTGTCCCATCATATCAAGTCCAACTGTATAGGGTTTCTGAGGCAGTAAATCTTTACATTAGCAGAAAGTCTCACCTTTCTCCCATGGAGCAACTGGTAGTTTTCATTTAGCAGCTCAGCATGTAACCACTACTTTACCACAGCTTCTTGGATTTGATTATAGGGAAGATTAAAATGACTAGTGAAAAAATGTCTTCGAATTAAAGTATCTAGCTATGTAATTATTAGTCCTTGCTTTTTGGTCAAGTGTGTAGATGATTGCTTGTTACCGAGCTCCCATGATATTATTATGATTGTTGATGTTGTTGAGGGTGTGGAGTCAATTCCAACTCATAGTGACCCTGCTTAGGATTTCCAAGAAGCAGCTGGTTGATTTGAACTTCCAACCTTGTGGTTCATAGTCCATTGTGTACCCTACAGTGCATTCCAAGAGTCCATTATTGTGATAAATATAGCTTTAAAAATGCTCAACTGAATACAAAGGGACAAAATTATCTGAGATAGTTGATAGTAGCTGGCTACTTGTTTTCAGAAACAGTAATGTTAATTTCCTAATGGAACCTCAGTTATTAATATTGATGGGGAAAACCTGTTGGTTTCCAAGAGTTGCTGCTGGACCAGTTAAATCTATTTGCATCTTGCTAAATAGGACAGACCATTTTTTAAATCAGCAGTGGGAGCCTGTCTGAGGCCATTTAGACAATTATGAGTCATTCCCTTGGTCTCATTCTCCAAAGCCATTCCTCACTCCAGTACTTGCCCAGTTTTTTTCCTTTCCTGTAGTCACTGAGTCTGTCTCAAGTGGGGCAGTTTCTAGGAGTATAATTTGCTGATATGCTATGAAGATTATTAATTAATCATTAAAAACATAATCTATCATTTTATTTTATTTTGGTAGCAAATATATGATGATAAGTCAGAAAGTATTGCTACTTAGGGGGCTCCAGTTCATACATACATGGGTTCATTTCAAACAAAATATTTCTCTGCCATCAGTGGATGATGGAACTTGCAGTCGAGTTCTCAGTAATACTTAGTCTCTTTAGGGTGCCTTCACAAAATGGGATTGAAAAAAAATTATTTTTTTTTTGAGGTCAAGGCTATTAACACATTTTAACAGAATTCAAACGAACATTTTGCCAAATCATTGAAGCTTTGCAACAAGTTTATTGGAATACTGCCCCACATAAAACAATAGTTGTTCAGTGTTAAGAAAGGCCAGAAAGACCTCAAAGATGAGCCAAGAGAGGGAAGACAGTTAACCTCAGTAACTGAAAAAATTGTTGGTGGAAGTCTAGAAACTGGTGGGAGAAAACCATAGAATTACTATTGGTGCAATGGATACTAAAGTTGGACTCTCACATGGCTTGGTGTTTTCAATTTTAAACGAATATTTTTACCTCAGCAAGCTTTCAGCTTAATTAAATTCAATGAAATACACCTAGCTTAAACTGATTTTTCCATTAGTCTTTTAAGCAACACTGAAATTGATGAGATTTTTATATATCCAAGACTCAGACCAGGATTGAGTCTTGGATTCACCAATACGATCCAGAAAGCAAAAAGTCCAGTTAAAACAGTGACTGCCAAGGGGAGCTGCTGGATCAGTTAAATTCAAAGCAGAAGCTTTTTTTTGGAATTCCAAAAAAGTAATCTTGATCAATTTTCTCAAAGGTCACAGGATACTCATGGGGGTTTATTATGAAGATTTTTTTTTTTTTTAGTTGAAAACTATGTTGTAAAGAAAAGGCCAGGAAAGTTACACTGAGGATTTTTTTTTTTCCTTCATGACAATGCGCACCTTCTCATTCTTGGCACCATGGGTTGTCCTATGAAAATTTTGGGGGGAAACCTTACCCTATCCACCCTATCGCCCTGCTTACCTTTTAGACTTCTTTTTGTTCCCCAAACTCAAAAAACATGGTAAAGAAACATGACTTGAGTCCATCATGGATGCCAAAACTGCCGGTTTGATGAAAATGAAAGAGTACAGAATCATTCAAGGAAGGATTGTTGATAGTACCATTGAGTTGGTACTGACTCCTAGAGATCCTTTGAACAACTGAACAAAACACTGCCCAGTCCTGCACCAACCTCACAATCATTGCTACATTTGACCCCACTTCTGTCACCACATGCCAATCCATCTCATTGGGGGTCTTCCTCTCTTTCTCTGACATTTCGCTATGATATTTAACCTTGTCTTCTCAAGCTGCTCTTTGAAATTTTCTATTCAGCTCTTTTACCTCCTCATTTCTTTCATTTGCTTTAGCATCTCTGTGCTGGAAGGAAAGTTTCATACTCTCTTCTGATAATCCATTTTGGTCTTTTCCTTCTTTCTTGTCTTCTTAATGACCTTTGTTTTCTTCCTGCCACTAACTGAACTTTGTTGTTGTTGTTATGTGCCATTGAGTCGGTTCCGACCCATAGCGGCCCTGTATAGGGTTTCCGAGGGTGTAAATCTTTACGGGAGTAGAAAGCCTCATCTTTCTCCTGCGGAGCAGCTGGTAGTTTCGAACCGCTGACCTTAAGGTTCGCAGCCTGATTCGTAACCACTACGCTACCAGAGCTCCTTTGGTCTCTATATATTTCCCATCCTAGATTATTTTCTGTAAATGGGTTCATACAATATTTGCCCTTTGTAACTGATTTAATTTCATTTTGCCTGTTTTTAAGATTCCATGTTGCATATATCAGGATTAAATTTCACTTTATGGCTAAGTAATATTCCATTGTATGCATAGATCATATTTTATTCATCTATTCATCTGTTGGACATTTAAGTGTTTTCCGCCTTTGAGCTGTTGTGAGTAGTGCTATAATGAGCATTGGTGTACAAATATCAATGTTTGAGGACCTTCTTTCAATAATTTTGAGTATATCCTAAGGTTGAACTTTTTGAGGAACAACCAAACTGTTTTCCATAGCAGCTGCACATTTTATATTCTCACTAGTAATTAATGAGCATTTCAATATCTCCATATCTTCACCAGTACCTGTTCTTTTTCCTTTCTAAAAAATAATATCTTTAGTATATTTTTGGAGGTGCAGTGACATCTTATGGTTCTGATTTGTGTCTCTGATGACTATGTTTAACATCTTTTCATGTGCTTTTTTGGTGAAAAAAATGTTACTTGGCCAACTTTTGATTGGGTTGCTTATCTTTTTAAGTCATAGAAAAATTTGAATACATTCTACATTTATTGCTAATAAGTGCCATTGAGTCAGTTCTGATTAATAGGGACTTTATATAGGGTTTCCAAGGAGTGGCTTTTGGGTTTTATCACCAACCTTGATGCTTCAGTGCCACACCAGGACTCCATATTCTAAATAGTTAACCTTTACCAGATATATTGTTTCAGAACTTTCCTCCCATTTTGTTTGGTGTCCTTTTACTTTGTTGATAAAGCCCTTTGGTAAAATGAATTTTTTAGTTTGATGAGATTTCATTTATTTTGTCTTTTGTTTTTAGTGCCCCTTTGCCTTTTGACTTCTGAGATCCAAAGACTTTTACAGAAATGACAGATGGTTTTAAACTTTTCTTTAAATACATCATCACACTAGATCCATCACCTAAATGTGAAATAAAAAGCCTATTAATTGTTTTTGAAAAGTGAGAAATCTTTATCAATATTTACATCTGACTTTTCATAGTTAAAATTCTTTAAGATATTTTTAACTTGAGACATTTCTCATTTTTATTGTTACATAGCTAACAAAGTATTCATAAAATATTTGTCATAAGTAAACATGTACCTTCTCTTTGAATTTTTTATTATGCCTGGGATTTTCTACAAATTAATGAAAAAGATTTCTATGTAATAGTGATATAAGAATATCCTCGCGTAAATGTAAACCTTATTATTTAAATGTGAGAATTCATCCTTAACAACAATTGATAAAGTCAAAGCATTATATGAACTTGTCCCTCACCCATTACTGTAATTTATTGTGTTGTTGTTGTTGTTAAGTACCGTGGAGTCAGTTCTGATTCATAGTGACCCACCCTGTACAAAGTTTCCGAGGCCGTAAATCTTTACGGGAGCAGAAAGCCTCATCTTTCTCCCGTGGAATGGCTGATAGTTTCGAACTGCCGACATTGAGGTTAGCAGCCTAGTTTGTAACCACTACACTACCAGAGCTCCTATGTTGTTGTTGTTATGCGCCGTGGAGTAGGTTCCGACTCATAGCAACCCTGTACAGGGTTTCCGAGGCTGTAAATCTTTATGGGAGCAGAATGCCTCATCTTTCTCCCACAGAACAGCTGGTAGTTTCGAACTGCTGACCATGTGGTTCACAGTCCAATTTGTAACCACTACGCTACCAGAGCTCC
>NW_006408941.1:1387557-1392913 GCF_000296735.1 Chrysochloris asiatica | reverse complement strand
ATATGGGACATATTTTAACCAATTTTATAATTATAAAATGTTTGTATATCTAGAATAAAACCTCTTTGGTTGTGCTAAATTAATATTTACAAATGTTTTATTGACCTGATAGTAGGCTAATTATTAAGGATCTTTACACATCTAAAGAAACAAAATTATCTGTCCATTGTAGCAGAATATTAGAATTGTCCTTCAAATATGGAAGTGATCATATTAGCCACTTGTGGGGCAAAATAATTTAGTAGGATTTCTTGGTAGTGATAGGTTTCCGCTGATAATGAGCCTCAGCGTTAACTGGGTTGTCTTTACAACCAGTTGGTTTCATTTCTGGTTTAACCAGTTGACTGTTAAGTGTATCTTTGATTGTGAAACCAATTCAAGTCAGTTAACCCATACAAGAAAGGAACTAACTTCTGAGCATGCTCACTTACTCTGTGCTTTAAGTTATTGAGAGAATCAACCTCATAAATCAGTA
The DNA here is from genome assembly GCF_000296735.1 of Chrysochloris asiatica. Classification (NCBI taxonomy): domain Eukaryota; kingdom Metazoa; phylum Chordata; class Mammalia; order Afrosoricida; family Chrysochloridae; genus Chrysochloris; species Chrysochloris asiatica. The sequence goes on along the minus strand of NW_006408941.1, from coordinate 1,392,438 downwards.
GTAACATCATTAAAAAGAAAATTATTCATAATATGTAAAATATTTTTACACTTTACTGCAGTGTTTTTTTGTGTTTTGTGGTGTTGGAGTCAAATGTATGTCATGGAAAGTTTAAGCAAGCTTGGTTCTGTTTTTGTTTTAATGATGAAGATTTCAAACCTAGTAGTAGAATGGTGTTCAACAACTGCTTTTACAGATTATTTTATTTTATTGTTTTATAGATAATGAGCTTCAGTCCCCAGGATCTGCGAAGACGTTTGTGGGTGATTTTCCCAGGAGAAGAAGGTTTAGATTATGGAGGTGTAGCAAGGTAGTGATAATATGAATACTCAGAACTTAATTCCTTTCCTCCAAAGGTATCATTATACTTGCTTGCAAATTTTATTTTTCAGTCTTAAATTTCAGAAAAATGAAATGTAGCAAATTGTTGTACCTTAATTTTGTAGCAGCTACAGAATTTCAGCAAATGTTACTTAAATCAGTATCTTCTCTCTAAAGGACTGCTAATTGATTTTTCTCACATTCAGGATAGTCCTGTAAAATAGGGAGAGGTTGATAGACTCACTGAAGGTGCACAACCAAGTTATGGAGTTTGAATATGAGCTTGGTATCATCCAACCATAAACCAATGTTTAGGTTACTACCTCATGTTTGTTCCACATAGCACACAAGGCCCCTACTACAGATCAACAGTACAAATAGTCTTTCAGTTCCTAACTTGAATTAGTATGCATGTCTTAAAAATATTAGGAAAAAAAGTTGTATGAAGTAGAAGTTGGGAGTCTTAATTCTGCTTTCTTCATATTTGCTGTTGTTACTAAGTGCCTTCGAGATGGTTCCAACTCATAGTGACCCTATATAGGGTTTTCAAGGCACAGCTGGTAAATTTGAACTGCCGACTTTGTGGTTTAAACTAACCTATGGTTCAATACATTATTATCCCACAGTGCCATAACAGGATTTCTTCTTTATATTAGAGCTTCCAATCAAAAGCTTAGAAGATTTGCTTTTTCAATAAATATATGTCTCATGGTTTAGAATTTTGCCTACATGCAAGGACTTGTGCATCAGGATTGGATTTGAATATTTTTTACACTTAGTAGTATATGTAAAATAAGAATGTTGTTATTAAGTGTCGTCTAGTCAGTTCAACTCACAGTGACCCTATATAGGGTTTTCAAGGAGCAGCTGGTGGGTTTGAATTGTTGACATTGTGGTTTGTAGTCCAATACTAATACTCCTGGAATTGTTGTGAGGGTTAGAGATATTTTATTCATGATCTGGTCTAGAGCCAGAGTCTATGTGCTTGTTAATTACATTTTGTAGCTTTTATTTGTATTCCTGTATTTCAAAATTCATATTCAGCTATCCCCAAATATACACAATAATCACAGATAAATTGTAAATATGAACAAAAACTTTAAATTTCGTACAAATTTATATACATTCTGTAGGAGAGCAATTATTCTTTGTTACAGATTAGTGTAAGTGGCGTTGCCTCCAGAGGCCATGAACTAACAGGAAAGGAAATCTGAGACACAGCTTTCATACATGTATTGCCTCAGATCAGCTCTATGTCCTGTTCTACCAGACCCACCCTCAGTATATGTTATATACTTAGAAACCATTATTTTCTGTTAGTATCAGCTGGTATTTTTACATTGGAATATGAACATCTCAGAGCATTTTGTCATGAATCACTGGCTTTAAAGATTTAGGTACTAATGGCATTTGATGAGGATCACTATAACCCACTGTGGTCAAGTCAATTCCAACTCATAAAGGACAAGATAGAACTCCATAGGGTTTCCAAGGTTGTGAATCTATATGTAAGCAGGTTGTCTCATCTTTCTCCCATGGAGTGGTTGATAGGTTCAAACTTCTGACCTTTTTGTTAGTAACCTATGTTGTTAAGTGCCATCAAGTTGGTTTTGATTCTTAGCTACCCTGTATAGGTTTTCCGAGGGCAGCAGGCACGTGCTTGAACTACCGACCTTGTGGTTCCCAGTTTAGTGCTTGATCCTACAGTGGCATTTGTAGAATAATATGAGGGGACTTCCAAAGGTTAATGGAAAAATTAACTTTTGGAAGCCCCTCATATTAGACTCTTATTAGCTGCTCCAATCACATGAGTTGACAGTGAATTTTATACTGACTTACTGATTCTAAGACCAACATTTTCATATCCTAACATGTCTGAAATTGGAATGTGTCTTACAGTTATACATAATGGTGCATTTAAAGTCTTAGATTCTTTGAAATACAATAATAAGCAATGTGTAATGTCATCTCTTTAAAATGTGAGTTTAATAGAATCAATAAAAATCAAAATGAGATTAGAAAACTATCACCAGCTGTTGAGGAGTAAGTGCTGTCCAGTCTTCTGACTCATAGCGACCCTAGGAACAGCTGGTGGGTTTGAACTACCAATTTTGTGTTTAGCAGTCCAGTGCTTATCCTACAGGGCCGCATTAGGACTCGAATTAAGGACGTAGACCTTTAAATTAAAACACCTTTAAATTATGATTGAATTGATTATAATAAATCTGTTCATTTTATTTGTGCAGAGAAAAGAATATTGAAAACTGTGATTTGGAAATGTACTTCTCTGCCGATAAGGAAATTCTAGGTGAAACTTAAGAGTAAAAATTCCAACTCATAACCCTATAGGACAGTGTAAAACTCCATAGTGTTTACAAGGTTGTAAATCTTTACAGAAGCAGACTGTCTCATCTTTCTCCCGATGAGGATTATAGATTCCTTGAAACTGAGTAGCACTGTTAGCATGACACTTGCAAGAACTTTTACCTAGAGTTTTCTTTTGCTTTCAGAGAATGGTTCTTTCTTTTGTCACATGAGGTGCTGAATCCAATGTATTGCCTATTTGAATATGCAGGGAAGGATAACTACTGTTTGCAGATAAACCCTGCTTCTTACATCAATCCAGATCACCTGAAATATTTTCATTTTATTGGCAGATTTATTGCCATGGCTCTGTTCCATGGGAAATTCATAGACACAGGCTTTTCTTTGCCATTCTACAAGCGTATCTTGAACAAAGCTGTTGGACTCAAAGATTTAGAATCTATTGATCCAGAATTTTATAATTCTCTCATCTGGGTTAAGTGAGTTAAGCTTGTTTGCATTTAATTTTTCAAAATTAAATTAAATTCACTGTGATATTTTTAATTTACCCAAAATGGAGTTAAATGATTTATACTTGAAACCTTTGTCATTCAATATGAATTTATAGAAATACACCCATATTCTTAGGCAAAAATAGGATGACTTTAAAAGCATAATCATCCAATTTTCTTATTACTTTTATATGTCGCTTAATAGGACATATTGTTGTTAAGTGCTGACACATCAAGTCTAACTCATAGAGACTTGTATGAGGTTTTCAAGGAGCAGCTGGTGGAATTGAATTGCTGACCTTACATTTAGCAGTCCAGTGTTTGTTTTACAGTACCACATCAGTACTGCAATTAAGGACATAAAGACTTTAAAATACCTTTAAATTATGATAGGATTGAATATAACAAATGTGTTCATTTTATTTGTGCAGAGAAAATAATATTGAAGAATGTGGTTTGGAAATGTACTTTTCTGTTGATAAGGAAATTTTGGGTGAAATTAAGAGCCATGATTTGAAACCCAATGGTGGCAATATTCTTGTGACAGAAGAAAATAAAGAGGAATACATCAGGTGAGAAAGAATGCTTTCTTAAACATATTTTAAACTTTTTCTACCACAGCACATTTGTAAATTTCTAGTAGTTTGGGGTGTGGGGAGCGAGCTCTTAAAAAAGTTCCTTTATACTGATGATGAACAGTTTGTTTTTTTTTAAAGTAGTATTTACCTTTGAACTAATCATTATGAGAATGATCGTGTATTATTAAAGACACAGTAGATAGTTTTCTACCATATTAAGTTCATGGAGAAATGAAAAGAGATTGTGCTCTGAAAGGTCAAAGTAGGAGGGATATTTTTTCCTCTACACAGAGCAAGAGCTAATGATATTTGAGTTGAACCTTAATGGGTGGGGAGGTTTCCATTTACAGTGTTTCCTCATTACTGGTTTGTATTTGTTTATATGAGAAAGCTTCAGAAAATGTGTGAGGAAATTTCATTATCTTTTTAATTTTTTCTTGTGAATTGAGTGAAGGTTTACAGAGATCATCAACCTTTACGTTAAAAATATATACTTTGTTTCTTCTCAATGATTATAATTCCCTCCATGCAACAATATTTATTCTACTTCCTTCCTGTAGTTCTTTCCATTCCACCCTCTTTCTCATCCCTTCTCACCTTTGACCTTAGGTAAACGTTGCCTTTTTTAAATCTTCAGTGTTGGGCTATTTTGTGATGAGTATATGAGTATATAAGGAGCTCTGGTAGCGTAGTGGTTACGAATAGGGCTGCTAACCTGAATTTCAGCAGTTCGAAACTGCTAGCAGATCTGCAGGAGAAAGATGAGGCATTCTGCTCCCGTAAAGATTTACAGCCACAGAAACCCTGTGCAGGGTCACTATGAGTTGGAACCAACTACACGGTACTTAACAACATATGAGTATATATGAGTATATGTTGGCTATTTTGTGATGAGCCCTGGTTTGGTGGTGTGGGTTAGTGCGCCAGACTGCAAAGCTGTTTGAACTGCAATGTTGGCGGTTCAAGCTCATCAGCTGCTCCTCGGAAACCCTATACAGTGTCACTATGGGTTAGAACCGACTCGATGGCACTTAACAACAACAACAACATACCTCACTAGTGTTGCTGAGTTCCATTCCAGACCTGAAGGATGGTTAAGGTCCATAGTCTCGGGTTTTAAGATTTTATTGTGAGCTGAGTAATCATTTACATGGGAAAACATTGGG
>NW_006408941.1:1384694-1386522 GCF_000296735.1 Chrysochloris asiatica | reverse complement strand
TAGGTATTCCAATAAGTTATAGGCTAAAGACAGGCTTACAGGTTTTCTGTAATCATGTTTCCCAACATTCCTTTCTATCCCACTCAAGTGTCTATTGTTTTGTTTTGTTTTTAAGGTTTTTATTGTGGATTGAGTAAAAGTTTACAAAGCAGATCATCAGTTTTACATTCAACAAATCATACACCTTGTTTCATTAAAATGCTTATAATCAATCCCATCCATGTACCATAAGTGAACAGTATTTCTCTTATTCACTTTAGCTTTTTTAAAAAACAAAACATTCAGGCATATATATTAATTTACACCTCCAAAGGGTATTTAGAGTTACTACTTCCATTAGTATAGGTCAGGTTCACCAAATTGTAGCAATTTAGCCTTGTTTCTTTTATCAAAAAAAATAAAAATTTTTTGTAATCTTCCCCTAGTTGAGTTCTGATTATCAAGCCATCGAAGCTAGGTTAAAAAATGGGTACTGTCTGTGTGTTTGGGTGTTCTTGTGCATATCCCCCCACTTCATATCAGCTGGGTGCTTTACTGTCAGCTCTAGCCCTCTGTGGCTTTGTCCTTGTCCATGAGCTCAAGTGTCCCCAGGTCTCACCACACTTTGGACCACCCAGCCATAGCCCTTCCTCTTTTCTCTCTCATTTCCAGGTCAGCAGGAGTCAATGGATTGTGGTTGAACTCAGCCCATTTCTTCATTGCTGCCTTTCCCCCTCTTCCACTCATCAGTAGACCAATGTTGTTGCCAGCAAGCTTATGTGCTTGTTCATGTGTTCCCTTTGAGTTTCAGTCTTAGAGGGGAGTTTGTCCTGAAGGAACTTGATTGTTTGCCTTGATGGCTTCCTGTTGAACAGCTTGCTTATTCTTATAGTAGCCAGACGTGTTGACATTGGGTTTTTGGGGTTTTCTTACTCTAGCTGTTCCAGGCTGATCTGCTTGTCCTTGCTAGTGGGAATGTCCCACCTCATAAGGTTCTGGATGGGACTCAGGATTCCACACTGCAAAGACTTTGCAAGAGGCCTATTTCACTGGGCAAGTTTTAGAACCCCTTTTAGGTATTCCAATCAGTTACAGGCTAAAGACAGGCTTACAGGTTTTCTGTAATCATGTTTCCCAACATTCCTTTCTATCCCACTCAAGTGTCTATTTTACAATAGTTGGCAAGGGAAACCAATGTTCATAAGACAGCCAAGTATTTTAGTATTATTTCCCCTCTTCAAACTGTGCTTAGATCCCTGTATCACAGAGCCCTGTTGTTTCAGGGTTGAGCATGCATCACTATTTACCTCTGTCCCACTTAGAACATGAAAACCTGTCTTAGTGTTCCTCTGTCTATCTTGTTCTTCCACCTCCTCCCCTCTTCTTGTATTGGCCTCCTCAACACCCGAACTAAACCCTCCACCCCTACCCCACTATTGTGGTTACCTTATATTCCATTAACTCTTCCCTCCATTTTAAGACAGTCTATTTTATCCTGTAATCTACCTGACCTTCTTACCACCTGGATCTCTGTTCCTCTGTGTTTACCTTCTTTCACTTTGTATTTGTTTTGATCATAGACTGACCTCCCAGATCCTCTGTTCTTATAATTTTATTCTGTTCTTGACTCTTTCATTTGTCGATTGAGTTTAGGGTAATGCTGCCATGTACGTCATTGTTGTCTGTTCTTGTTGGTTCTCAGTCTACAGAACTTCCTTTAGGATGTTTTTCATAGCAGGATTGGCTTTGGCAAAATCCCTTAGCTTCTGTTTATCCTGGAATGTTTTGATTACACCATTGTATTTGATTGACAGCTTTGCTGGGTAGAGGATTCTTGGGTGGCAGTTTT
>NW_006408941.1:1382591-1383949 GCF_000296735.1 Chrysochloris asiatica | reverse complement strand
ATAATCATTTTTCTGAATTCCTTCTCAGGCATTTCCAAAGCCTGCCCATCTTCCAGTATGGAGTGTAGGTCTACTTCCAGCTCATTTGCCTTAGTCACTTTATCTCATTTCTGGACATGTACAGATATGGTCATCTGCTTCTGTTTTTGGGGCATCTTCAGGGGTTATCTGTGGCCTTAATACTTAGATGGGTGTGTACATTGGTATTTTTTATGCTTTCTGATTGCCTCCAGGTAGATGTGATCAGGAAATGGGCTTCCTTTTTCACTCTTCTTCCTGAGAAATTTCAAGACGCCACTGTTGGTCATTGTGACATAACTCAGGATTTAATTTTTGGTCTATTTCCTTTTTCTTCTGTCTGTCCCATTCCACAATCCCCGTTCAGGCCTTTTTCCTGGCAATAAACAGTTCAGGGCCCTCTGTAGACATTTTGCATTGCCATTTGGTTTTAAGTGGAAACTCTCACTTTAAATTTCGAGGAGATCTGTGCACATGTGTAGTAGAACTCTCCGGGGGTGGGGGTGGGGTGTTCAATCGCTCAGGCACCCCCTCTATTCACCAGAATGGAGGTGCGCAGACAGCGAGAGACAAATGAACAGATAACCCCCCAAAAAACAAATGTCGCCACCTTTATCTTCACGGTCTGTCAGACATTCATGGCTTCTCTTTATGTTTATATTTTAGCTGTTTGACTATGATGTGCTTAATGGTGATTGGTTTTATGTGTAATCTTCTTGGTGTTTACTGAGCTTCTTGGATCAGTGTTTGATGGCATTTCATTAGTTGTGCAAATGTTTTGGACTTTGTCAACGTTCCTGTTGCCTCATTTCTTGTCAATTAATTCAGGGTTTTTAATTCTATTTAACCTTTGCAATCATCCTACAGTTCTCAGAGGCCATTTTTTTTTTTTTTCCAACTTCTATGTGTTTCAGTCTATAATTTTGATTGATCTCCCTTTATATTTAGAGCTCTGGTAGCATCGTGGTTAGTAGTTGGGCTTGTAACCTCAAGGTGTCAGCAGTTCTAAACTACCAGCCATTCCACGGAAGAATGATGAGGCTTTCTGCTCCCGTACAGATTTATAGCATCCGAAACCCTATACTACAGGATCGTTATGAGTCAGAACCAACTCCACAGCATGCTACCACCACCACCTTTATATTCAGATTTTTTTTCCCTCGATAACATCTACTCCTTAGTATATCCAATGAAATTTTGATTTCAGATATTTATCTACCTTATTCACTTTTTTTTTTAAATGTTTTATTGTGAATTATGTGATAGTTTACATGGGAGAACATTAGCTTTACATTCATCCTATCGTATATCATTTCATTGCCATGGTTACAATCCTGTCC
>NW_006408941.1:1372744-1382372 GCF_000296735.1 Chrysochloris asiatica | reverse complement strand
CCTTTACATTTCCAACCCTCACAATCAGTCCTGATAACAATTATTAGCTATTGTATCACAAGAGACCTATCCACATTTCCTTTCATCAGCCCCACCTAGACAGATTGGATACTACTCAGTGGAGATTCTACCTTCCTCCACACCCTCTGGATATAGATTCTCTCTTGAAAGCTTGTAAGGAAGGCAGTCACTTCTTGCCTTTGTAGCCCCCCGCCCCCTCATTTTGGGTAGCCAATGTCCAAGTTGCCCAGTCCTGTCTACTCTGTATATGGAGGGGGTGGGAATGATCCTTGCTGTAAAGATTTGTTCGCGTTTTTGAGCTACTGCATCCATAGGTGTAGGTGAAGTTCATCAAAGTGTATCAGATTACTCCTTTTTTTTTCCCTCTTCTTTTTTCTTCTAGTTAAGCTCTGACCATCCAGTCATTGAAGCCAGGTCAACTGGGTATTATTTCCAAGTGTGGATGTTCTTGTGCATATGCCCTCTCTTCTTATCAGCTGGATGCTTCACTCTCCACTCTAGTCCTCTGTGGCTAGGTCGCTGACTCTGGGCCCAAGAGTCCCCAGGTTTTGCCACACTGCTGGCTAACCAGGTCTCTACCCGGGTTTACAGGAGTCTATTGAACATGGTAGGTCTTAGCTCGCAGCTTCATTGCTGTTGTTCCCTCCCTTCCCCTTAACGGTGATGAACATGGTCACCAATTAGAGCGTGTATTCCCATTGAGTCTTAGCCTTGGAAGGGGGTTTGCTCTGAGGGTCCCAAACACTTCCCTTGATGTCTCCTGGGCGAGCAACTTGCTTGTTCTTGTAGTAAGCAGTCGGTCTGCCATTATTGTTTTGTATTTTTCCTGTCGGTCTTTCTTTCAAGAAGTGTCTTCTATTCTTCTAGCCACTCTAGGCTGGTCTGCTTGTCCTTTCAAGTGGAAATTTACCACCTCTGAAGATTCTAGATGCTGTTCAGGATTCCACCTATGGTCTTATGTAATGCAGAGACTCCACAGGAAGCCTCCTTCACTGGGCACATTGTAGCCCCATTTTAGGTATTCTAATCAGTTATAGGCAGAAGACAGACTTAGAAGCTTTCTATGGTGATATTTCTGGCTATTCCTTTCTCTCCCCCTCAAGTGTCTATTTTATAATAGTACACAAGGGAAACCAAGATTCAAAAGACAGCCAAGCATCTTAACATTATTTCCTCCTTTTCCCCCATTCCAACCATGTCTCAATCCCTGTATCCCAGAGCCCTGTTGTTCCAAGGTTGTGCATATATCATTATTTACCTCTGTCACTTAGCCCATGCACACCTGCCTAATTGTTCTCCTATCCGCTGTTCTTCCATTCTCCTCCCCCTTCTTGTGAATTGCCTCCCTCCCTAGTACCCAAACTATCCTGTGTCTGTTCTCTACCTTGTGCTCCACCTTCCCCTCCCTCCCCTCACCCTACCCCCACATCCCAATAGCCAGCAAAAATCCCCATCCCCTTCTTTTTCTTAGACTTTTACAGTAGTGGTCCTATGCAGTATTTCTCCTTTTGTGACTGACTAATTTCACTCAACATAATGTCCTCAAGGTTCATCCATGTTATGCAGTGGCTTGCAGCTTCCTTGTTATTCTTCAGGGTAGCATAATATTCCATTGTGTGTGTGTACTACAGTTTGTTTATCCATTCTTCAGTTGATGGGCACTTTGGCTGTCTCCATCTTTTTGCTATTGTAAATAGTGCTGCTATGAATATTGATGTGCATATATCTACTCGTGTTAATATGTTTTAAAATTACTGCTTTAAGGTATTTGTTAAAAAAAAACTATTTTAAATGTTTGAGTCTTTAGTGAGCTTTATTATATACACCTTCCTCTTGACTTGTGTTAAGTTGGTTCTGACTCATAGCGACCCTGTATAGGGTTTCCAAGGAGTGGCTGGTGAGTTTGATCCACTGACCTTGTGGTCAAGTGCATATCCTACAGCACCATACCAAGACCAGTTACATTTTCCAAGTGGTGATTGATTGATTGATTGATTTATAATGTATTATGCATGGTAGAAACTTCCAGTTGTTGCTTTCTGCAGTTTTTTTTGCAGTCTATAATCCTTATTATTAAGTGCCAACAAGTCAGTTCCGACACATAGCAACCCTTTGTAGGATTTCCGAGGCTTGCACATCTTTGTGTGTGTGTGTAGGCGGGGGGGAGGGCAGGTAAGCTTTGTCCCACAGAGCAGCTGGTGGGCTCAAACCATCATCCTTGTGGTTCACACTCCAGTGCTTATCATATGTTCAGTTTAGGAACCAGTAAAGCTTTGACAGGAGAGCAGTGACTCTATAGGATATGTATTGTACTGAAATTCGCAAGGTTGGTGATTCGTGCCCACCAGTTGCTCCTTAGGAGAAAGATGAGGCTTTCTGCTCCCATAAAGATTTACAGCTTTAGAATCCCTATGCAGGGTCATATGATTTGAAACTAACTCTGTGACACTTTACAACTGCAAGGCTTTGGCGTACATTTGTATACACATTTGGTGGCTCCTTCTCTGTATCCTTATTCTCTTTGGAGATTTCTACCAGTTGTCTTGTCTACTTCATACTCCCAACCTAATAAGATTATTGCTTTCTGGTTGACCCATATTCCCATGTACTGTTGTGTAAACTGGGAAGTGCCCTCAAAAGTAAAATCTATTAAATGGGGATCTCTTCTTGTTTGCTAACCTCCTTTCTATTGTCTCCAGTTTCTGCTTGTTCTTGGTTTCTCCCTGATGCCTTCAAATTGTTTTTTATAATTTTCTGATAATTTATCATTGTTATTTCTAGGAGGATCAATCTGATACAACATTCACTACTATTTTTCTGAGTTTTTAGCATTTACAGTAAAGCTTTAGGACTCTAAAAAAATACTCTGTAACAAAATGGAAAAAATCAGTTTATGATTTTACCTTTTCTAAGTTATATACTGGACTCCTGATCTAGCACTATAGGGTAAGCATTGGACTACAAACCACAAGGTTGATAGTTCAAACCCTCCAGCTGCTCCTTGGAAATCCTGCAAGGGTCACTATGAGTCAGAACCAACTCAACAGCACTGAACAACAACAAAGATATACTAGATGTTTACTAGATAGATTCCTGGTGTCATGCTGTAGGATAAGCACTGGACTGCGAACCACATAGTTGGCAGTTCAAACCTACTAGCTGCTCCTTGGTGTCGCTATGTGTCAGAACTGACATATAGGTACAACTAGATTTTAAAGATATTTCCATTTTAAAAGATAGAGAGAAGGGGAGAACCTATAAAGTAAAAGAAATATGAACTTCTTTTCATATTTCATCATGTGAACTTTTTGGGATTCTAATTTAAACAGTAAATTAAAAAAAGATTGAATCAGTCAGTAGAATTTGAGCACTGAATGTTTGACATTAAGGAATTGTTCTTTTTTTGTTATGATACTGGTACTGTTTGTTTTCTAGAAGTGGACTTTTTTTTTTTTTAAATCATATGCTGAAATATATTTGAAATGCTATCTAGTTTATGGGCAATTAGTACAATTAGTATTGAAGCTGGGAGATGTTTACATGGGAGTCATTGTAGTATTTTCTATAATTTTTGTGTATAGTTGAGGCTTTTTATAGTAATAAACATGGTTAAAATTATTTTTATACACAGAACTGTTCAGGTAAACTCTAAACTTTCTGATGGCTTTTTTAATTTTACTTTCCAGAATGGTAGCTGAATGGAGGTTATCTCGTGGTGTTGAAGAACAGACACAAGCTTTCTTTGAGGGCTTCAATGAAATACTTCCTCAGCAGTATTTGCAGTATTTTGATGCAAAAGAATTGGAGGTAACAAACATTTCTTCTTCTTCCTGCAGCATGCTAGTGTATACTGCCTTCAGATACCATTTGTCCAGTGGCAATAGTAGTGTTTATGCTGACAGGATGCTTTGGCATATTCCAGTGGTTAAAATATGTTATCTATCCAAAGATAAATGAACAGCATTAATCCTTCAAAAAAGAAAATATTTATTGCTCAAGGAACCTTGGTAGCATAGTGGGTTACAAGTTGGGCTGCTAACTCCAAGGTCAGTGGTTCGAAACCACCAGCCACTTGGTGGGAGAAAGACGAGGCTTTGTGATCCTGTAAAGATTTACAGCCTTGGATACCCTGTCCATGGTCACTGAGTCAGAGCCAACTTGATGGCCCACCACCACCATGAGGGATTCTCTATGATGAGTGATACATTTCTCTGAGTTTTTGCACACAAAGGGGGGCTTCAGAAGGCGCATGGGAAATGGAATCAAAAGGTAATAGGATTTTCCCTCCTGATTGTTTTAAGCTTCCTGGCATATATTTGGTATATATTTATTACTATAAACTAGACACCACACACTTTCATGTATAATGGAGATAACAATGCAGTTGACAAGCTGAATCCTCCTGAGCAATTTGTTTTTTGAAAGCTGTTTGATATTAGTATTTTCTTATCCATACCTAGTATTTTTTCAAGTTACAAAAATAAAAATTTGTCTCTATATCTACAGGTCCTTTTATGTGGAATGCAAGAAATTGATTTAAATGACTGGCAAAGACATGCCATCTACCGTCATTACACCAGGACAAGCAAGCAAATCATGTGGTTTTGGCAGGTTTGTTTCTTATTTCTACTGGGAGACAGTATGTTTCTTTAGAAATTGCATGTCACATATGGAAATGAGTCACAGAACAAAAAGTACCAATGTGTGCAAGCTCCACAGTGTACACTGCAATAATGCTTCCAAAAGTTTGTGGGAACATGAAAATTTTTCCATGCACATTTTTGAAGCTCCCTCATAGACATTAAGTAGATTATGTCTCACAAATAGATTGTCTTATAAATAATGTCATATAAAGATTGTAATAGCATCTTTTTAAGACTTGCCAAGTAAGCAACACACCTTACTCCTTATGCCCAGCTCTCCAGATGATAAAATTCACCTGCGTTTTATCTACATGTTATAATTTTATAAAACTGTCTGAAGTGTCATTTCCATCATTTATATACTTGTTAAGAATTAATTTTCAAAAGGCACAAGTACAAACCTGATTTGGAATCATAAGGTATCTTTTAAAAAAATGTCATGTGTGCCTGTAAAGACATTCGTATGCGTAACTCAAAGGTGGACTGAGCTTCTGTAAAAATAGGATTAGTATTTTTAAATAATTAACGGTATAGTAGGTTAAAAATTGTTCTTTACAAAATTTACTTGATGGAACCAAAAGAGTTGTCCTATAAAAATGCTACAGGTTAGCAAGCTTCTTTTAGAAAGCTAATATTTGAATCAAGAGTGGTACGAGATAAAAGCCACATAATTCTGGCCATCATCGCTGCTCTAAAACCTCAAGGACAATGAGGGAGGGAAGGTAGTTATTGATTGTATCTGGATTAATGTTTTATGAGCTTAATTTTATTAGTTCATTTAACTAAAAATTCTGTTCCAGATGAAGCGCTGTGCTTTATGTCACTACATGAATGTACTCTAGGACTATAAGTCTAGGTAGAGAAAGGGATGAGCTGGACTGGAAAAACTGATCTTGAAATTGTACAAGATTGGTAACTCTTGGGCCCTATTAGGATGTGGTCCTAAAATGTATATAGGAGAAGATAGGTGATGCTTTGATAAACATGAAAATGATCCTACATCCACAGTCTTGGGTGCAGTCATTATCTGGTACAGATGACACCAGGTATCATTTTAAAGTTTGAAATTATTTCTATTTCTATTTTAAGATGCTAAACATAACATAAGATTTACATATTTCTTAAAATGTGTTTTTAATAGTTTGTCAAAGAAATCGATAATGAGAAGAGAATGAGGCTTCTGCAGTTTGTAACTGGAACTTGCCGATTGCCCGTTGGAGGATTTGCTGACCTCATGGGTATGTATACAGCATCACCTTTCATATATACAAACTTGTTTATCTTAGTGCCATTATAGAAACATTCAAGAATAAACTATTTACCTAACTAGTCACAGTTGATGTATGTGAACTTAAATCGCTCTGTAGTCTATACCTTTGTAGAAATTTTGATCTTTGGGATACTCTCACATTTCACCTCAGGAGTCTAGCAGTCCTCTTGAAAGCTGCTTGCTCGTTCAGTCTTTTGACTAACATTTCAGTGTCTCCTGAGTTGTTGTTGTTAGTGCTATGCAATCAGTTTTGACTCATAGCAACTCTGTCTAGGGTTTCTGAGGAGTGCTTGGTAGGTTTGAGCCATAAACCTTGCAGTTAGCAGTCCAGTGCTTATCCTACAGCACCACACCAGGATTCTCCTGAGAAACCGGCAATACTTGTTGTATCATACTGTATTTTAATGGTGGGTTTGCCACTGTTTCTAGGGAATCTTTGATAAGTTGTTGTTGTTAAGTGCCATAGAGTCAGTTCCGACCCATAGTGACCCTGTAGAGGGTTTAGCAGGTTTCCAAGGGTGACTGGTGAGCTTGAACCACCAATCTTGCTGTTCAAACCAACTTTGCAGTTTAGCGCATTAACCCACAGCACCACACCAGGACTCCTCTATTCATATCTTCATCATTTTAAAATTTTTGAACAGAGTACTTGTTACATTGTAGGCACTGATGAGAATATGTGTTGTATTAAAATGAGTGACCATGAGAATATTTATTTTGCAGCTGAACACACAAAAAATATTTTGGTTGGTTGGTTATGTGTCGTAGAATTGGTTCCGACTCATAGCGACCCTGTATAGGGTTTTCATGGCTGTAAATCTGTATGACAGAAGAAAGCTTCATCTTTCTCCCATGGAACAGCAGGTAGTTTGGAGTCCAATTCATAACCTCGACGCTACCAGAGCCCCTTAAAAATAAAAAGAAGTAGATTCAAGTATTTCTTTAATACCAAAATTATTCCAGTACCATAGAAAGATACACAGGAAAGAGTGTGATTTCCTAAGCATATACTAAATACAGTAAACATTATAATAATTAAAATAATGTTGTAATAATTAAAATAAAGGAAAGATGATTGTCATTAGAATAGTCAGGAAGGGGGCCTTAAAGAAAAATGGACTTGAACAAGTCTATAAATATATACAATGAATATTATAGGCAGAGGGATATAAAGAAATAAAGGTACGAAGACATCCTTGTGGAACACTATGCATAGCTAAAGCAGAGGTCAGTATTACAGAACTAAGCACAAAATTTCTTTATACAGTGTATGAAACCAGTTTAACTAAGACTGTAAAAGCAGATCAAAAGAATTTGGATATTAACTTGGGGATATTGGAAACTTTTTGAACAGAACAATAAACTAAAATGCTGAAACATCATTTTAGGAATGTTTGATACCCCAAAATACATTGAGTTCCCCTGTGGTTAGCAGTCTAGTACTTATCCTTAGAGTGCCACATCAGGACTCATTTGGGATTGTGTTGTTGTTAAATGCTGTAGAGTTGGTTCTGACTCATAATGATGCTGTATAGGGTTTCTGAGGAACAGCTGGTGAGTTTTAACCACCAGCCTTGCAATTCAAACCAACCTTGCTGTTCAATGAATTATCCCGTAGATTGAATTAAAGCTGTTTAAAACAATACAGAAGGATACTACTAGGAGGCAAAAATCTCTGGTTTAGCCTTCCACCCATTGGAAAGTTGCAGAAGAAATTTACAAGGGTGTTCATGAGAAAGATTTCATAAGAAAATAGGTTGAAAGATAATGGAATTTTTCCACAAACTTTTGAAAGCCCCCTTGTGTATAATTCTTTATGTTGAATCATATCAGATCCAATATTCTGTTTTGTAACAAATACAGTGTCCACTTTAATATTCTAAAATGAAATTGACAGGTGAAACCTACCTACCTACATTAAGAAAAATATTTAGCACTAAGTGTAATGGTTATGAGTTGGGCTGGTAATCTTATGGTCAGCATTGCTAAACTACCAGTAGTTCTGCTGGAGAAAGATGAAGTTTTCTGCTCCTGTAAAGATTCACAGCCTCAGAAACCCTATAACAGGGTCGCTATGAGTCAGAACCAACTCCACGGCACACCACCACTGCCAGTGATAACAACTGGACCAATAAATAACATCATGATAAATGGAGGAAAGATTGAAGTTGTCAAGACATCATTTTGCTTTGATCCACTGTCAACACTCATGAAAGCAGCAGTCAAGAAATCAAATGATGTATTACATTAGGCAAATCTGTTGCATAAGAAAGACCTCTTTAAAGTGTGTCAAGAGCAAGATATCAGTTGGAGGACGAAAGGGTACTTGACCCAAACCATGCATGATATTTTCAGTTGCCTCATATGCATATGAAAATTGGATAATGATTAAGGAAGACCGCAGAATTGTTGCATTTGAAATATGGTGTTGGAGAAGAATATTAAAATTACCATGGACTGCCAGAAGAACATCCATCTCGAAGGCAGTGCAGCCAGTATGATCCTTAGGTGCCAGGATGGCTAGACTTTGTCCTCCTACTTTGGACATGTTACCAGGAAGATCCAGTCCCTGAAGAAGAACATCATGTTTGGTAAAGTGAAGGATTGGAGAAAAAGAAAACAACCCCCAATGAGATGATTGATACATGTGGCAAAAACAAATGTAGCAACAATTGTGAGGATGGTACAGGATTGGGTAGGGTTTTGTTCTGTTGTTCCACTATGAATTGGAACTGACTCAGTGACACCTAACAACAAAATAATAAAAAAGGGAGAAAGAAATGATTTATAATGAAATAATAGATATTTTAAGTACATGAATATTTGAAGAACAGCTATATTAAAAGATATAATTAGATATTTGTAACTACTTCTATCATGGAGGGTGGCGGCTAAACAATGTACGACAACTGCGCAGACCTGGTGGAGGTGTTAAATGAATCCTAGACCACAGAGCGGCGGGGTGAGAGGTGTCTGGTGACCAGGTTGATAGGGAGACGCTGCCTAGTGGGAAGAGACTGCAAGGGCCGGCCAGGTTGTCCTACTCACCCCGGACGCAAGAGTGCCTTCCTAGCCTAACCGTTGGATCATGACTTTGAGGCGGGTTCGACCAACTTAGAGACCCACAAGCTCAGCCCAAAGCGTCTCACTACAACCCAGTCGCCCCTGCTGCGCTTCTGCCTCTTGATTGACATCCAAGGACAGAAATCCCGCCTTTGAGCCAGACTTAAGGGCCCTAGCACAAGGAGATTCCTATTTAACAGCAACCACGCAACCACCACTTGCCTGTCTGTCGTGCTGTGGTGGTTTGAATTGCTGTGATTCTGAGGGCTATGCCACCGGTATTTTAAATAACCAGCAGGGTCACCCATAGTGGACAGGTTTCAGATGAGCTTCCAAACAAAGACAGACTAGGAAGAAAGAGTGACAAACTACTTCCGAATCACTAGTCACTGAAAACTCTATGAATAGCAGAGAAACATTGTCAGATACAGGACTGGAAAGTGGGAAGGCACTCAGAATGCGACTGGAGAAAAAAATGCCTCCTCCAAGTAGAGAAAAGCTCACAGAACCATCATTTGCTAATGGTCCACAAATCAAAATGAAGAGAAATGGCTGTAAACATCCATTGAAAATCAGAACATGGGATGTACAAAGTATGAATCTGGGAAAATTAGAAGTTGTCAAAAATGAA